>NC_091223.1:24052595-24070095 GCF_040958095.1 Procambarus clarkii | reverse complement strand
ATAACTTGATAAGTACTCACGATTCCCGCACATAGGCACTCACTGGACACTTTAACTGCATGCGGAAGACGACCTGGTTCCGTCCGCACGTAGTGGACGCTGGGGCAGTGAGGGACAGTGAGGGGCAGTGAGGGACAGTGAGGGACAGTGAGGGGCAGCGAGGGGCAGTGAGGGACAGTGAGGGGTAGTGAGGGGTAGTGAGGGACAGTGAGGGGCAGTGAGGGGTAGTGAGGGGCAGTGAGGGGTAGTGAGGGACAGTGAGGGGCAGCGAGGGGTAGTGAGGGACAGTGAGGGGCAGTGAGGGACAGTGAGGGGCAGTGAGGGGCAGTGAGGGACAGTGAGGGACAGTGAGGGGCAGTGAGGGGCAGTGAGGGACAGTGAGGGACAGTGAGGGGCAGTGAGGGACAGTGAGGGGCAGTGAGGGGCAGTGAGGGGCAGTGAGGGGCAGTGAGGGGTAGTAAGGGGCAGTGAGGGACAGTGAGGGGCAGTGAGGGACAGTGAGGGACAGTGAGGGGCAGTGAGGGGCAGTGAGGGACAGTGAGGGGCAGTGAGGGGCAGTGAGGGACAGTGAGGGGCAGTGAGGGGCAGTGAGGGGCAGTGAGGGGTAGTGAGGGGCAGTGAGGGGCAGTGAGGGACAGTGAGGGACAGTGAGGGGCAGCGAGGGGCAGTGAGGGGCAGTGAGGGGCAGTGAGGGACAGTGAGGGGCAGTGAGGGACAGTGAGGGACAGTGAAGGGCCGTGAGGGACAGTGAGGGACAGTGAGGGACAGTGAGGGGCAGTGAGGAGCAGTGACGGGCAGTGAGGGACAGTGAGGGGTAGTGAGGGACAGTGAGGGGCAGTGAGGGACAGTGAGGGGTAGTGAGGGACAGTGAGGGGCAGTGAGTGGTAGTGAGGGGTAGTGAGGGACAGTGAGGGGTAGTGAGGGGCAGTGAGGGGCAGTGAGGGGGCAGTGAGGAGCAGTGAGGGGCAGTGAGGGGTAGTGAGGGGTAGTGAGGGACAGTGAGGGGCAGTGAGGGGTAGTGAGGGACAGTGAGGGGCAGTGAGGGACAGTGAGGGGCAGTGAGGGGCAGTGAGGGACAGTGAAGGGCAGTGAGGGGCAGTGAGGGGTAGTGAGGGACAGTGAGGGGCAGTGAGGGACAGTGAGGGGCAGTGAGGGGCAGTGAGGGACAGTGAGGGGTAGTGAGGGGCAGTGAGGGGCAGTGAGGGGGCAGTGAGGGGCAGTGAGGGGGCAGTGAGGGGCAGTGAGGGGGCAGTGAGGGGCAGGTGTGGAGGCTGAGAGCCGGCCAGGCTGTGGAAGGACCAGTGAGCTGTGTCAATGTCGTCTGAAGTCTAAAACAACATTTAGACAATTTGTGACGTCAAGAAGAGGCTGGTCAGTGGAGCCAGTGACAGATATGGAAGTGAAGGTGATGAGCAGATTAGAAAGCTCTCTCTCATCTCTTATCTCTCATCTCCCTCCTGCCTGCCGACCACTCTATTATATCCTCCTCTTACTCCTGCTTCCTTATTCCTTATTACTGTATTCCCCCTAGCCCCTTTATCATTAGTATCATACATATCCCTCTTATCTCCCTCGTTCCTATCTCCTTCAATCTCTCTCACACCGCCGCAGCCACTCACCAGAGACAAGGAAAGTCCCTCCGTGTGTTATGTCACACAACTCTACACCAACAACAGTTCGCTTGACCATCCTGAGGACTCTGACAGAAGACTCACATGATTATGAGTCATTTCTCTCACGTATTTTATTCTCTTGATTAACTCATTTGTTATCCACCAAGTCCTGGTGGATATTATTGATCAGTTCAGGAATGTTGCATGCTGTGGGATATTGGGAAGTATGCTGCTGCGTATTCTGAGTATGCTGTAGCATGTTTTAAATGATAAGTATTCCGTTGATTGTTGTGAGGATGCTGCATGTTGTGAGGATGCTGCATGTTGTGAGGATGCTGCATGTTGTGAAGATGCTGCATGTTGTGAAGATGCTGCATGTTGTGATGACGCTGCATGTTGGGAAGATGCTGCATGTTGTGAAGATGCTGCATGTTGTGAAGATGCTGCATGTTGTGAAGATGCTGCATGTTGTGATGATGCTGCATGTTGTGATGATGCTGCATGTTGTGACTATGCTGCATGTTGTGAGGATGCTGCATGTTGTGACTATGCTGCATGTTGTGACTATGCTGCATGTTGTGAGGATGCTGCATGTTGTGACTATGCTGCATGTTGTGATGATGCTGCATGTTGTGACTAAGCTGCATGTTGTGAGGATGCTGCATGTTGTGACTATGCTGCATGTTGTGACTATGCTGCATGTTGTGACTATGCTGCATGTTGTGAGGATGCTGCATGTTGTGAGGATGCTGCATGTTGTGACTATGCTGCATGTTGTAACTATGCTGCATGTTGTGACTATGCTGCATGTTGTGAGGATGCTGCATGTTGTGACTATGCTGCATGTTGTGAGGATGCTGCATGTGGTGAAGATGCTGCATGTTGTGAAGATGCTGCATGTTGTGAAGATGCTGCATGTTGTGACTATGCTGCATGTTGTGACTATGCTTCATGTTGTGAGGATGCTGCATGTTGTAACTATGCTGCATGTTGTGACTATGCTGCATGTTGTGAGGATGCTGCATGTTGTGACTATGCTGCATGTTGTGAAGATGCTGCATGTTGTGAAGATGCTGCATGTTGTGAGGATGCTGCATGTGGTGAAGATGCTGCATGTTGTGAAGATGCTGCATGTTGTGAAGATGCTGCATGTGGTGAAGATGCTGCATGTTGTGAAGATGCTGCATGTTGTGAAGATGCTGCATGTGGTGAAGATGCTGCATGTTGTGAAGATGCTGCATGTTGTGAAGATGCTGCATGTTGTGATGATGCTGCATGTTGTGAAGATGCTGCATGTTGTGAAGATGCTGCATGTTGTGAAGATGCTGCATGTGGTGAAGATGCTGCATGTTGTGAAGATGCTGCATGTGGTGAAGATGCTGCATGTTGTGAAGATGCTGCATGTTGTGAAGATGCTGCATGTTGTGAAGATGCTGCATGTTGTGAAGATGCTGCATGTTGTGATGATGCTGCATGTTGTGAGGGTGAAGCATGTTGTGAAGATGCTGCATGTGGTGAAGATGCTGCATGTGGTGAAGATGCTGCATGTTGTGAAGATGCTGCATGTTGTGAAGATGCTGCATGTTGTGAGGATGCTGCATGTTGTGAAGATGCTGCATGTTGTGAAGATGCTGCATGTTGTGAAGATGCTGCATGTTGTGAGGATGCTGCATGTTGTGAAGATGCTGCATGTGGTGGGGATGCTGCATGTTGTGGACATGCTGCATGTTGTGAAGATGCTGCATGTTGTGACTATGCTGCATGCTGAATTATTCAAGACCTGGGAAATACTGATTTAGAAAAAGACTTGCTGTTTTACCGAGCAAATTGTCTGGTAAAACCGTGTGGGATTACTGACCTGTTTCATGCATAGGTTATACTTATATGTAAATGTTTCTCTGAAGTTATATTGGAGTTGGCTCGTATGGACCAATAGGAGCTGGCTCGTATGGACCAATAGGAGCTGGCTCGTATGGACCAATAGGAGCTGGCTCGTATGGACCAATAGCAGCTGGCTCGTATGGACCAATAGGAGCTGCCTCGTATGGACCAATAGCAGCTGGCTCGTATGGACCAATAGGAGCTGGCTCGTATGGGCCAATAGGAGCTGGCTCGTATGGGCCAATAGGAGCTGGCTCGTATAGACCAATAGGAGCTGGCTCGTATGGACCAATAGGAGCTGGCTCGTATAGACCAATAGGAGCTGGCTCGTGTGGACCAATAGGAGCTGGCTCGTATAGACCAATAGGAGCTGGCTCGTGTGGACCAATAGGAGCTGGCTCGTATGGGCCAATAGGAGCTGGCTCGTATGGTCCAACAGGAGCTGGCTCGTATGGACCAATAGGAGCTGGCTCGTATGGACCAATAGGAGCTGGCTCGTATGGACTAATAGGAGCTGGCTCGTATGGGCCAATAGGAGCTGGCTCGTATGGACAAATAGGAGCTGACTCGTATAGACCAATAGGTGCTGGCTCGTATAGACCAATAGTAAGGGTTCTACAAGGGAAGAATGGAGGTCTAAGGACAAAGCTGCAGTGGCAGGGATACTAAAGGAGATAGGTCTAGAAGGGGCTGAAACAGACAGAAAAGTTTTTCCGGGTTGGCCGGTACAGCAAAGACAAGGACAGGTTGATCAAGGTAGTGCTCATGAACGAGTGCTTCAAAGAGGACATACTAGCAAAAAAGAGCAAACTGAAATATGTAACGAATTACAGACAGGTATTCCTTCAGAGGGACATGACCAGGACAGAGATAATACAGGCAGCAGATGCAAGGAAAAGACGCTGGCAGAGAGAAGGGAGCCAGGGAACCTCAACCCCAACCCAGTAATCCCAGGGGGGAGTGTGGAACCCCAACCCAGCACCCCGGGAACCCCAGAGGGGACTGCAACATCCCAACTCACCACCCTATAGGTGTGGTTTCCACCATTCCACTCTCCCTCCCTACCCCGAGTACCCCCTTCCCTCCAACCCCCCTGGTCTTCCTCCTGCCCCAAGCCGGCCCAGACACGAACTAAGTCCTCTATCCCCCACCCCAGTTCCAAGCCATCCTCCCCCTGCCCCTCCTTCCACCCCCCCCCAACCTCCCTCAGAACCCCTGGTAACTACCCCACAGGGGGATGAGCCTTCCCAAGCAGCAATGCCCATGGAACAGCTTCCTGAGGGTGGGTGAAAATGGACATAGGAAAGTGAGCTTCAAGGTAATGTACTCAAACATCGATGGGATTACCAACAAAGCAAGTGAACTGGCAGAAAGGGCGCAGGAAGAAAACCCAGATGTAATAGGACTCACAGAAACAAAATTGTCAGGAGTCATAACAAATGCTGTGTTTCCCAAGGACTTTTATATAGTAAGGAAAGAGAGAAACGGGAGAGGAGGAGGAGGAGTGGCTCTGCTGATAAGGAAGGTCTGGAGCTTTCAAGAGATGGAAATTCCGGGCTGCGATGAATTCAGAGATTACATAAGAGGAACTATGACAATGGATGGACCTAAGATAATAGTGGCAGTCATTTACAACCCTCCATTAAATGACAGAAGACCTTGACAAGAGTTCGACAGAAACAACATGGCAACCATTAACATAATAGAGAGAGCAGCTTCAGTTGCTTGCAGGAATGGATCCAGACTCTTAATCATGGGCAATTTCAACCATGGAAAGATATACTGGGAGAATGGGGACCCACATGGAGGTGAAGACACATGGAAATCAAAACTTTTGGAAGTGAGTACAAGGAACTTTCTGAGCCATATGTCAAGGGGCCCACAAGAATGAGAGGAAATGACCAACCAGCTAGACTCGACCTGATTTTCATCTTTAATGGCTCAGAAATAAGGGAAGTCAACTATGAAGCCCCCATAGGAAGAAGTGACCACAGTGTAATGATATTTGAGTATCTGGTAGAAGTAGAGATAACCTATCCAAGGATGGGATTGGAATGAAAAAGACTAAATTACCGAAGAGGAAAATATGGCGAGATGAGGAACTTCCTAATGGGAATACCATGGGAAACAGAACTCAGAGAAATGACTGTACAGGATATGATGGATTATGTCACTCAGAAGTGTCAGGAGGCGGCAGACAGGTTTATCCCAGTCCAAAAAGTGAAAAATGAAAAGCAACAGAAGAATCTGTGGTTCAACCAGGAATATACGGCAGCGAAGCAATTGAGTAACAGAACATTGCAGAACTACAGGAACTACAGAACACCAGAGAGCAGGGAGAAATACCAGAGGACCCGAAATGAGTACATCAGAGTGAGGAGAGAAGCAGAGAGACAGTATGTATGAAAATGACATCGCGAGTAAAGCTAAGACCCAACCAAAACTGCTCCACAGCCACATCAGGAGGAAAACAGCAGTGAAGGAACAAGTGATGAAACTGAGAAAAGTGGAGAACAGATACACAGAGAACGATAAAGAGGTGTGTGAAGAACTCAACAAGAGATTCCAGGAGGTCTTCACAATAGAACAAGGGGAGGTCCCTGCACTAAACGAGGAGGCAAACCGAACAACTTTGGAGGAAATTTACCTCACCAGTGATGAGGTGAAAAGGAATCTGTTGGAGCTGAATGTGTGAAAGGCTGTTGGGCCTGACAGAATCACACCGTGGATTCTAAAAGAAGGTGCAGAAGCACTAAGTGTGCCAATCTCTATGGTGTATAACAGGTCACTGGAAACGGGAGACCTTCCGGAAAACTGGAAGACAGCTAATGTAGTCCCAATTTACAAAAAGGGTGACAGGCAAGTGGCACTGAACTATAGGCCAGTTTCCCTAACTTGTATACTATGCAAGGTGATGGAGAAGATTGTGAGGAAAATGCTCGTAGAGCATCAGAAGGGAAACAGCTTTGTAACACACCACCAGCATTGGTTCAGAGATGGTAAATCGTGTCTCACAGGCTTAATAGAATTCTATGACCAAGCAACACAAATTAGGCAGGAAAGAGAAGGGTGGGCAGACTGCATTTTCTTGGACTATCAGAAAGCCTTTGACACAGTACCTCACAAAAGGCTGTTACAAAAGTTGGAGCAGCAGGCAGTAGTAAAAGGTAAGGTGCTTCAATTTATAAGGGAGTATCTAAGCAATAGGAAACAGCGAGTAACGGTGAGGGGAAAGGCATCAATGTGGCGAGATGTCACCAGCGGAGTCCCACAAGGCTCTGTACTCGGACCCATCCTGTTTCTAGTATATTTAAACGACCTTCCAGAGGGTATAGACTCATTCATCTCAATGTTGTGAATCGTCATCGTCAATCGTCATCTCAGATGAAGGTAGACAGAGACTACAGGATGACCTGGACAAACTGGAGGAATAGTCTAGAAAATGGCTGCTAAAGTTCAACTCAGGAAAGTGTAAAGTAATGAAATTAGGCGAAGGGAGCAGAAGGCTGAACACAAGGTACCATCTGGGAGGTGAAATCTTATAAGAGTCAAATAGAGAGAAAGATCTGGGGGTCGATATCACACCGAACCTGTTCCCAGAGGCCCACATCAAAAGGATATCATCAGCGGCATATGCTAGACTGGCCAATATAAGAACTGCCTTTAGAAACTTGTGTAAGGAATCTTTCAGAACCCTGTATACCACTTATGTACGACCAATCCTGGAGTATGCAGCTCCAGCCTGGAGTCCATTCCTAGTTAAACACAAGACGAAGTTAGAGAAGATTCAGCGGTATGCCACCAGACTCGTCCCGAAACTGAGAGGAATGAGTTACGAGGAAAGACTAAGAAAGCTGAACCTTACAACCCTGGAAAACAGAAGAGTAAGGGGAGACATGATAACCACCTGCAAAATTCTGAGGGGAATTGACAGGGTGGACAAAGACAAACTCTTCAGCACGGGTGGGACACGAACAAGGGGACACAGGTGTAAACTTAGTGCCATAGAGACGCTAGAGACGTTAGAAAGAATTTTTTCAGTGTCAGGGTGTTACGGACCCGAGCCCAGCGTTGTAGCACGGAGCAGTGATGACAACGCCATCTGCCAATCGGCTCCCGAAACCCCCTCCAAATGGACGGCGCCATCTAGTGAGGACGAGATATACCGGCCACAGGGGCTGGTTACCCGTCTTAATCAGCTCGTAACATAGCCGCTGCTGACCTCTGGTGAGGTGGCGCTTAGACAGCAACGCCATCTATGGAGTGGATAGGTGGGCGTTTGCGTCTAAGCCTGTAAGTGAGGTGCCCTAGAGTGTAATCAGTACTGATGACGTGTCTGATTACAGCGTCGACCTGGGACTGCTGAATCGGACGGTGGATCAATCTACCCAAGGCAGCCTAAGTCTCTCCACGTGTTTGCTGTAGAAGCTGTGAGTCACCCCCCGGATGAACACTGTTGTGTTAGCCTGCCTGTGACGTGGCAGAACCTGGAATTGTCGTACCCGGGGCTGACTGGTGGAGAAGACTAGCCACTGGGGCGTTGTGGTGAGGAGAGTGATCTGTGGAATCACACGAGGCTCCTGCCTAGGGCTCGCAACCCTAGTATCGGTCATGGAGTGGCCTACGCAGCAGAGCTGATTGGAACCTGCCAGCTACAGGCTGGATTTGTGGTTGAAGGCCTCCACGACGGTGCACCCAGTGGGACTGTGATTTGGCTGGCCTGTGGCCAGGGTAGACTCGCCTAGGGAATCTAAGGATTCATCGTGAGGCCACAAGGAGAGAACCAGGGCTACTCGTCTTGAGCACCGTGAAACATCCTGAGTCTTCGGGAGAAGAAGAAGTTATTGTACATAAGTGTAGTCATAGTAACCGCGTGTGACTGTTTATATATTTATTTATGGTGGTGGAATAATTATATATTTAATTTAGTGCAGTTTTATCCCTTCCCCTTTAATTTACTTGCGTTATGGAACACTCCACTTGAAAGCCACTACTAACTTGGGGCCGGATACCCAAACTCTAATAACATCAGAGAAAGAACCCAGTTGCGACCCAATAGGGCCGTAACACAGGGTAGTTAACAAATGGAATGCATTAAGTAGTGTTGTGGTGGAGGCTGACTCAGTTTCAAATGTAGATATGATAGAGCCCAATAGGCTTAGAAATCTGTACACCAGTTGATTGACAGTTGAGAGGCGGGACCAAAGAGTCAGAGCTGAACCCCCGCAAACTCAACTAGGTGAGTACAACTAAGTGAGAACTTGCCTAACTGTACAGGTCCGTAAGGACTTGCTTAACTGTACAAGTCTGTAAGGACTTGCTTAACTGTACAGGTCGGTAAGGACTTGCTTAACTGTACAGGTTCGTAAGGACTTGCTTAACTGTACAGGTCCGTAAGGACTTGCTTAACTGTACAGGTTCGTAAGGACTTGCTTAACTGTTCAGGTTCGTAAGGACTTGCTTAACTGTACAGGTTCGTAAGGACTTGCCTAACTGTACAGGTTCGTAAGGACTTGCCTAACTGTACAGGTTCGTAAGGACTTGCCTAACTGTACAGGTTCGTAAGGACTTGCTTAACTGTACAGGTTCTTAAGGACTTGCGTAAGTGTACAGGTTCGTAAGGACTTGCCTAACTGTACAGGTTCGTAAGGACTTGCTTAACTGTACAGGTTCTTAAGGACTTGCGTAAGTGTACAGGTTCGTAAGGACTTGCCTAACTGCTTGAAGAGTCCAGGACCTGAATATAGTAAAGAACAATGTCGAAGTTTCTTCTCATTTACGATAATGTTTACAGATAAGCTGCGAAATTTACAAGATTTGTCCCACCCAATGACTCTTAAAAGGGAGGCACTTAGCCCCCCCCCCCACCCATCCCCGTGGCAGCATGGGATCTTAGCCAGGTGTAGTAATTAGGGAGAATATTAGTCAGGGAAGGTACTGAAAACTTCAGAAAAATGAGGAATCCTGATTCTCGTGTGCAATCCAGGTTCTCTGAGGAACCCAAGGGTTGCACAGGGACGTGTGTGACCTGAGACTCTGAGAACCACTGGTTCAGTCGAAGGTGACAAAGAATTCACCAGATACTTGTGGTATGTGATGTTGGTTCATGTCTTGCCCCAGGCTGTAATGATGTTATAAACCTGATGGGACACACTGATAACGGGTCACTACTCTGCCACCGAGGACGATAACAAGCCCAAAGGAGGATTTATGGTGAACTCATCGTTCATGTCTGGAAGAAGAAGTATGATGAAAGGATGTGTGTAAAGGTGGCCAGAAGCGTCTTATAAACACAAACAGCATCACCTCCACCGCTATAAAAATGTCGATTTTTAATTATCGATTTACAGTATTTCTAAGTCTTTCAAAGTTGCTAGAGAGTAAGTCATTAACGAGTTTTTAGAAATATATAAATCGATCATTTTGTTTTGTATGATGTAGATATATGTGAGGTCTCCAGTGATTGTCTAGAACTTCCATGATGTTAGCAGAAACAGCAGGTAATGACACACAGATATCACAATTCCGTGATGCATCAAATGAACAAATCCACAAGGGCCGTGACGAGGATTCGAACCTGCGTCCGAGAGCATCCCAGACGCTGGGATGTAATGAGGTGTAATGAAGTAAGGGCGACGAGGAAGAACGGGCTATTGACAAAGCTCGAGTGTATGGGGGGGAGTTGTGTAAAACCCTGGTTTGTGTCTCGGAGAGGCTGCAGGATACAGTAAGTTCAGTAGAACTTCTGTTTCAACTCCTTTTGACCATTCGTAGCTCAGTCGATTAAGGCAGCTTCTGGGATGCTCTCGGACGCAGGTTCGAATCCTCGTCACAGCCCTTGTGGATTTGTTCAGCAGTTAGTGAATCTTCACTTGATTAGTGTTCCAAGGTCATGGAGGAAGATGTCATGGATTAGAGCCAACGATACCTAGATAAGCCTTCAATTTCTCCTGAAGAAATTGAATGCTTCTTCAGGTTACTTTTTAAGATTTTTCTTATATTTTCTTTTATTTTGTACGGCTTTTCTAGTGTCTTCGGTGGTCATATTAACTTTATTGTTGCTTAAGTAATATAGTGCATCTATTGTTCGTAGCTTAATATCTGTAACATGTTGATGGTTTAGAGAGCTGCGCTTGAAGACCAGCTGCTGTGGTTGGTTACACGTGTAGTGCAGTTACCTTGTGTGATCATTACTCTTTACCTCAGCAGATCTCGACAGTCCTCAGGTTAAACAAGTGCAGCCCTAATGTAGAGGTGCTTGTGGAGACGTTTGCAGTTTCAGTTTTAGTATTTGATACAGCTTCACGTTGAGGAGCTGAGGGACTCGTGTAGATTCAGCTTGAGTTCCTCCACGGTGCAGCCTTAGCTGAGAGGTCGGCTTTAAGCTCTACATGACTTAAGACTTTGTAGGTTCCTGAGGACCAGAACACCTGGACTGTGGTGGTGTCCAGGGACCACGCCCAGCCCGCCAAACACACAACGAAACTTCGACGCTGCTACAACGTTGGAACAAGTTTTAACACCTCCTAACAAGTTATAACAACCCATATAACAAGTTATCACAACGTTCCAATATGTCATAAACACGTTAAGCCAAGATATAGTAACTTTATTACAAGTTGTAACAAGCGGAAAATAGCGACAGTTTCGATTTGTGTTTCCGTGCAGGCTGCTTCTGTTCAGACAGTTACATTCTTCAGGAGTTGCATTAGGTCAACACTGCTCTCTACAACATCAAAGTCAATTTCAGGTCCGATATGGAATTTTGACTGATCTATGTCAAGGATCACTCGGAGGTTGGGACCCTACAACAGGTGAAGGTCTCAACTGCCCCTAAACAAGTTCAGTGACAAAAATTTCAGCGGAAAGTGTGTACACTTTTGGGGGAAAAATAATTATCATTATTAATGTTATTATTATTGTTATTAGTATTTTATTGTTATTATTGTAATATTTATCACGTTGGAGGCGATGAGTCACAATAACGGGGCTGAAGTATGTTAACCAGACCACACACTAGAAGGTGAAGGGACGACGACGTTTCGGTCCGTCCTGGACCATTCTCAAGTAGATTGATAATGGTCCAGGACGGACCGAAACGTCATCGTCCCTACACCTTCTAGTGTGTGGTCTGGTCAACATTTATCACGTTATTTGTTTAAAGTTGACTTTGCAGTTTGTCAATTGGAACTGTATTTTTCAGGACAGTTATCTCTAACAATGGAGAGATGATATATTTTAAGTGAATAATATTATTGTGATATTAGACATTTATTTGCAAAATTTGTGGAAAGTTGGTGAGTGAAATTGAATGTTTTGTTCTGTAACCTATGGCCAAACATGGTCCAAAAATTTGCATGTTATATATTTATATTAATTTGCTCTCTTATCGCTCATCAAATTTTGTTTTTGTCTTCCAAACTGCTGAGAGAAAGGAAATTGGACAGTAGTTTTCAACTGATGACTTGCATTTCTTTCTATATACAGCTCCTATCATGGCCGCCTTCCTCATTAGTGGCCAGGTTTGTTGGTGTGTGCAAGCCTGCAAGAGCAACTGCGGGTGGAAGAGCATGTCTTTTATGGATGTAGGTACTTACACAGTCCGGTTTGTCAATTGTTTAATAATACAAGATTTTGTAGTTTCTCATGATGTATAACGGAGAATCATGTGTCGGTAGGTTGGTCTCTTTTATACAGATTCCAGCACTTCACTGTTCACCAGGAGTCACCCTACTGTCAGGACACCCACACCAACGGCACATTATGGCACCTCTGAGGGCGCCATAGACACCTGCAACTCTTCTTCTTGTTGATAGTAGGTGCAGTTTGCTTGAAGGGTTTGTCCTCCCGATGACTGCACCAGTACTGATGTTGTTGGACGCGTTTATGTTGAAGATGATCGGAGCTACCAAGGTGCTTGTTGCTTTGTGCTGTAGATAGAGGAACGGTGATTAAAACAGAGGTGTGTGTTAGAAGGAGACTTCTAACATGCGGCAAGGAGACTTGCCGCACTGTAGGGCGGTGTTGTGTTTATGGCGTCAGCTGATCCTTGGACCCAGGCTTGCTAGCCTGGGTCCAGGCTTGCTAGCCTGAGTTGCAACACCTGCAACTCACATGAGAGATTGTAAGGGAAGATTATCCTTCGGAAATTATATCTAATTTTCTTGTAATGAGAATAATATTAGTATTTATCTATTTGGCTCTGCTTTATTCTTGACGGAACAACTTTTACTCGATTGCTGTCTGACATAAATTTTTGGCATGCCTCCTTGCCTAAATGATGTGTCTAGTATGAGGTTTATGGGCTCACCATAGCCCGTGCTACATGGACACTTCGTTCTGAGTAGCTAAATCTAAAACAACAACAACATTGTGTCGGGAAAATCTTCCAACATATAGTTTACTATAATCATAAATAAATTAAATAATATGGATGAATATATAACATTCATACAACTGTTTTAAATTATTAGTTAGTTGGATACTGCCACTTCCACACTATATGGGGAGTAGATCTAAAACTGCTAGATCTACCTAATGAATATAATATGGTTGCATAATTTCAAATTTAAAAACTTATAAGTAATAATAGTTATGTAGGTAGTAAATTAACTACAATATCATAAATAGATAATTATCAGCTTAGCTGTCGAGTAGATTTTTTTTTTTTTGCAGGGATATTCCTGCGCGGGCCCCTAAGCCTCTGGCTGGCCCACTGGGCGGGCCCTAAGCCTCTGGCTGGCCCACTGGGCGGGCCCTAAGCCTCTGGCTGGCCCACTGGGCGGGCCCTAAGCCTCTGGCTGGCCCACTGGGCGGGCCCTAAGCCTCTGGCTGGCCCACTGGGCGGGCCCTAAGCCTCTGGCTGGCCCACTGGGCGGGCCCTAAGCCTCTGGCTGGCCCACTGGGCGGGCCCTAAGCCTCTGGCTGGCCCACTGGGCGGGCCCTAAGCCTCTGGCTGGCCCACTGGGCGGGCTCTAAGCCTCTGGCTGGCCCACTGGGCGGGCCCTAAGCCTCTGGCTGGCCCACTGGGCGGGCCCTAAGCCTCTGGCTGGCCCACTGGGCGGGCCCTAAGCCTCTGGCTGGCCCACTGGGCGGGCCCTAAGCCTCTGGCTGGCCCACTGGGCGGGCCGTAAGCCTCTGGCTGGCCCACTGGGCGGGCTCTAAGCCTCTGGCTGGCCCACTGGGCGGGCTCTAAGCCTCTGGCTGGCCCACTGGGCGGGCCCTAAGCCTCTGGCTGGCCCACTGGGCGGGCCCTAAGCCTCTGGCTGGCCCACTGCGCGAGCCCCAAGCCTCTGGCTGGCCCACTGCGCGGGCCCTAAGCCTCTGGCTGGCCCACTGCGCGAGCCCCAAGCCTCTGGCTGGCCCACTGCGCGGGCCCTAAGCCTCTGGCTGGCCCACTTAGTGATGCTTGTTGCTGTTTTACTTGGGCGGAGTATGAGTATTTATGACTCGTATGGTCGCTTCAGTAAGATTTTGTCCCACGTGTTTAACAACTTCTTCTGCTCTGTTAAATCTAAGTTGAAATCTTAATGGGTTTGTAACTGTGTACTATGTTAGATAATGTTCCAGTGGTCTGTTGTGGTTGTAACTGTGCACTGTGTTAGATAATGTTCCAGTGGTCTGTTGTGGTTGTAACTGTGCACTGTGTTAGATAATGTTCCAGTGGTCTGTTGTGGTTGTAACTGTGCACTGTGTTAGATAATGTTCCAGTGGTCTGTTGTGGTTGTAACTGTGCACTGTGTTAGATAATGTTCCAGTGTCTGTTGTGGTTGTAACTGTGCACTGTGTTAGATAATGTTCCAGTGGTCTGTTGTGGTTGTAACTGTGCACTGTGTTAGATAATGTTCCAGTGTCTGTTGTGGTTGTAACTGTGCACTGTGTTAGATAATGTTCCAGTGTCTGTTGTGGTTGTAACTGTGCACTGTGTTAGATAATGTTCCAGTGGTCTGTTGTGGTTGTAACTGTGCACTGTGTTAGATAATGTTCCAGTGTCTGTTGTGGTTGTAACTGTGCACTGTGTTAGATAATGTTCCAGTGGTCTGCTGTGGTTGTAACTGTGCACTGTGTTAGATAATGTTCCAGTGGTCTGCTGTGGTTGTAACTGTGCACTGTGTTAGATAATGTTCCAGTGGTCTGTTGTGGTTGTAACTGTGCACTGTGTTAGATAATGTTCCAGTGGTCTGCTGTGGTTGTAACTGTGCACTGTGTTAGATAATGTTCCAGTGGTCTGCTGTGGTTGTAACTGTGCACTGTGTTAGATAATGTTCCAGTGGTCTGTTGTGGTTGTAACTGTGCACTGTGTTAGATAATGTTCCAGTGGTCTGCTGTGGTTGTAACTGTGCACTGTGTTAGATAATGTTCCAGTGGTCTGCTGTGGTTGTAACTGTGCACTGTGTTAGATAATGTTCCAGTGGTCTGCTGTGGTTGTAACTGTGCACTATGTTAGATAATGTTCCAGTGGTCTGTTGTGGTTGTAACTGTGCACTGTGTTAGATAATGTTCCAGTGTCTGTTGTGGCTGTAACTGTGCACTGTGTTAGATAATGTTCCAGTGGTCTGTTGTGGTTGTAACTGTGCACTGTGTTAGATAATGTTCCAGTGGTCTGCTATGGTTGTAACTGTGCACTGTGTTAGATAATGTTCCAGTGGTCTGTTGTGGTTGTAACTGTGCACTGTGTTAGATAATGTTCCAGTGGTCTGTTGTGGTTGTAACTGTGCACTGTGTTAGATAATGTTCCAGTGGTCTGTTGTGGTTGTAACTGTGCACTGTGTTAGATAATGTTCCAGTGGTCTGTTGTGGTTGTAACTGTGCACTGTGTTAGATAATGTTCCAGTGGTCTGTTGTGGTTGTAACTGTGCACTGTGTTAGATAATGTTCCAGTGGTCTGTTGTGGTTGTAACTGTACACTATGTTAGATAATGTTCCAGTGGTCTGTTGTGGTTGTAACTGCACTATGTTAGATAATGTTCCAGTGGTCTGTCAGGCATTTCTCCACAGTGCTGACACCGTTGAGTTGATAATGAGAAGTACGTCTGACAGCTGCCGTAACCCGTATAATCCTGTCTCAACGTGGTGGTGACTCCTGATCACAGTCGAGATGACCCGCTCTCGTAGATATAATTCCACACCGTATTAACCTAGTTGTAATCACCTACTTGTTCTTGCGTGGGTTGAGTTCTGCTCTTTTGGCCCGCCTCTCAACTGTCAATCAATCAACTGTTACTAACTACTAACTAACTATTCCCCCCCCCCACACACACACACCCAGTAAGCAGCTCAGTAACAGCTGTCTAACTCCCAGGTATCTATTTACTGCTAGGTAACAGGTGCATCAGGGTGAAAGAAATTTGGCCCAATTGTTTCTGCCTGGCTCGGGAATCGAACCCGGGCCACAGAATTACGAGTTCTGCGCGCTGTCCGCTCAGCTACCACACCTATTTCTGGCCTTTTCTCTGTGAAAGGTCTCAATGTAATTTTTGTTAGGTTACAGTTATATCTACTATTTCCATTGAAAGAATCAACCAATTCAAGGAATTAAACTTACTAGGTTTATTTAATAATCCTTCGTCGTAACGATCGGACAATCTATCATTGAACTTGAGACTTGAGACTGGTCCAGGACGGACGGAAACGTCGTCGTCCCTTCACCTCCTAGTGTGTGGTCTGGTCAAACTATCATTGAATTTATGGGCATGAACAATGACTAGATTACTCAGACGACCGGACGTGGTGTCCTCAGTGTTGGATGAAGCCGTCAGCAACGTATAAGACTCGTTGATGCACGGATGATCCTCAAATTTCACGATGGTAAATGACAAGCTTCCGGAGCACCAGTCAAGATGGCCGACAGGGCAGAGCCTCTTGGCAGAGTGACGCGCGCGCCCTCTAGCATCCTATAGGTGCATGATCTCGTCATGCAAGTCACGATATTTTTACTCTGTCTTACTATTTAATAAGGTGTTACCGACGATATTTTACGTCGTAGTAACGTACTTCAGGTATCAACACACGGGTTTCCGCGGTTCATGTTATTGAACCGAAGTGTTATTAGGAAACAAACACATATGTGTAGATAATATTCGGTTCATGAGTTTTATTCGACGGGAATCAGCTGATCGCGGCTTTAGTAAATTCTACGTAGAAACGGAAGTATAATTTGTTTTAATGAATTAAACCAATTTCCTATCTTAACCTAGTAAATTAAACAAAGGTTAGAATGGGTTAGAATTCGATTTATATAAATAGTTTGTCCTCATAGGAACTGGGCGGCTGATGTAATTAGCGGCCATGTATAGTAGGAAGAATTTGGCGACATTAGGCTACTTGTTAGTAATGTTAGTAAATGTAATTTCCCAGCACAATAAATTTATCACAACGTACTAGGTGTTAGTATTTGGGGTGTCGGAAACTTCCGACAACCGGTTTTAATGGATGGGACCGCTATTTTCTAACAAAAGTCACAGTGTTGGACATCAGTGTTCTCAAACTTAAAACAACGTCATTATCAGTGATTCCTGCAGAACCAAGTGTCAGTATTTGAGCTGTGACTGACTCAAGATGACAACAGTAACTGTAGGCTCTCGCAAGCAGTATTTCACAACAGCAAGAGTAGTTCTGTCGAAGCTAATGAACAGAACCATAAAAGCGAGTTCTTCTGAGTGACTTTGGAAATAACTTTTTTTGCCAGAGATATTTGTAAAAAAACCTGTCGGCGACCGGTTTGGCTATCCTTTTAATTCGACGACGAGTTCACAGGTGTGATATGACGAACTATGAGACGACTTCTGTAACTCAGTGACAGTTTTATGTGTCAGACTGTCAGCTTCAGTGAATACTGGGCTCTTGTAGGTCATATAACATGCTCTATTGTCAGTAGTTAGGTATTTACTTATGTTTGTTTTATATGTATATAGTGTAATGTGTGTATTAGTGTCAGCTATGTACTAGTGTGAGTTGTGTATTATTGGGTTGTGTGCATTAATTTGGGCTGTATATTATTGGGATGT
>NC_091223.1:23947595-24047595 GCF_040958095.1 Procambarus clarkii | reverse complement strand
ATTAGTCAAACCAGTTTAAGCTCAAAATTCGTCAGAGTCCACTTTGCTAGCAAATTCTTCAGAGTCGAGTTTTACCCTGAAAATTAACAGAGTCCTGTTGTTCCAGAAAATAATCAGAGTCCAATTAACGGCAGAAATTCATCAGAGTCCAGTTTAAGCTCAAATTTCACCAGAGTCCAGTTATAAAGAGAAATAATCAGAGTCAAGTTTTTCCCTGGAAATTAACAGAGTCCGCTTTGTAAGCAAAATTCGTCAGAGTCTAGTTTTTACCCAAAAATAATCAGTGTCCAGTTCGTGATCTAAATTAATCAGAGTACAATTGAAGACCCAAATTTGACAGAGACCACATTTTCGCTTCTAGCAGTCCAATCCCCCTGAAATTTTAAACAGTCATATTTCAGTCGTAGTAAATAAGATCAAGTCAGTTACCGAGCTCCAGCTCTCGTCCCCCACCCTACTTCCCCCTCAAGTCTTTGTTAATATCCTATCAATTCCCCTGAAATTTTTACCCTCTGTATTTCAGACACAGTAAATAAGATCGGGGCAGTTACCAAACTCTAGCTCTTGTCCTCTGTCCAAGTTCACTCATGTAAATTCAGTACTATCAGTCCAAATCCCCCTGAGATTTAAACACCCAACTACATTTTCAGACCCCCTGCAAATAAATCAAACTGGAATTACCGAGTTCCAACTCATGTTCTTCACTTAGTTCAATGTTCATCAAATTATTTCAGATCAAGCCTCTCTCCAGTCTATCAAAGTAAACATCATTTCAATTAATACCCTTTTTGTACTCAGCTATGTAATATTCACACGGTCATATAACACCTTACCTTCAATACCTTTTGTTTACCCAAGTAAGCAATAATCACATGGTCAAAATCTCACCGTACACTTTCCGTCCCTTACTTTCTCCTCCCCAACTTATCCAATCTTCAATAATCCTACTGTATTTTCATATTTTCTCTATATTCACTGTGTTCTTCGTATTCTCATCCATGTTTTCTGTGTTCACTTCATGTTCAGCAAGTATTCGCAGCATGCTCAGTTCAAATTTTTTTCACCTGTTTTCTCAATTTTTCTGTTTTCTACCATTTTCCCCGTATGTTCACTATGTTTTTGTCATGTTTTCATGTACATCATATGTTCTCTGTACAACTTTTATACTCAGTATTCATGTTCTCAATCTTCTTAGCTTGTTCTTCACATGTTCAGTGTTAATTATTTGTTTTCCCTATGTTCCTTATCATGTCTTCATATTCTCTGTAAGTTCATATTCCCTGCATGTTCACTCTATTCATTAACTTTTTCTTACATGTTTTCTGTGTTCGCCGTATGTTCACTGTGTTCATTCCCTTACTTAACCTCAATTTTTTATGTTCTTTGTTTCTTTAAAGCAATTTGCTTCTTCCATTCACTAACTAGTTCTTTGTCAAATAATATTATACTGCAATACAGTTCCCTCAACAATTTTAGTCACCCAGTTTTATTTTCAAAACTATGTCAAAGTAATTCTCGTAGTCAACTTATTAGTTCTACCAACCCTGTTCTTAAACAAATCTACTCTTTATTCAGTTCCAAATTTACAAAGACAAACCTTTCTTGTAACTTCTTAACTAAAAATCTTTCGCCAATCAACTAAAACATAGTCACTTTCGTCATTTCTCAACTAAACTTATTATCCAATCAACCAAAAAAATAGTCAGGATTAATCTCATTCAACACCGTTCTTAACTAAAACAACCTTTCTCTTAGCAAAAATAGTCAAAGGAAACGTTTCCAATACTGTTCATAACTAACTTTATCCATCGTCAAGTAATTGAAAATAGTCTTGTTCATCATTTCGTAATAGCCATTATGTTTTCTTCAAGTAAGAAAATATAGTCAAAGATATCTATCATCGTCGTTCTTAACTGACATTTATACTTTGTGGAGCACTAAAATAGTCACTGTCGTCATATTTTTTTCTTGTCTTTCCTCAACTAAAATAGTCAAATGTAACTTTTTCAACACTTTCGTAACTAAAATTATATGTCGCTAAGTAAGAAAAATAGTCAAATGTAACTTTTTCAGCACTTTCGTAAAAATTATATGTCGTTAAGTAAGAAAAATAGTCAAAGGTGCTCTCCGTAGCACCAAAGTTACTCTTCGAGAAATCAAAGACACTCTTCAACACATCAAGGACTTACTCAAAGACACCAAAGTTGCACTCAAAGACATCCTTGGAGACATCAAAGACTTCCTTTAAGACATCAAAGACACCTCTCGAGGCATCAAAGACACTCTCAAGCACACCAGAAGTTAATCTTAGAGTTATCAAAGGTAATCTCTAACACACTTTTGTTCATCAAAGTTGATCTCAGAGTTAACAAAGGTAATCTCTAACTCACTCTCGTTCATCAAAGTTGTTTCAAAGACATCAAAGTTAATCTCAGAGTTATCCAAAGATATTCTCATGTCCACAAAAGTTATTCTGAGCTATCAAAGTTAATCTCAGACATCTTCGTTCATAAAAGTTATTCTCAGAGACCTCTAAAGTTATTCTCTAAGACATCAAAGTTATTCTAAGAGCTATCAAAAGTTATTCTCAGTCATGATATGTTATTCTCTAAGTAACCTTCCGTTCATCAAAGACATTCTCTAAGTCCTCAAAGTTATTCTCTAAGACAACAAAGTCATTCTCAGAGTCATCAAAAGTTATTCTGAGAGTCTTGTTTTTGACGTATTTGTTGAATATATTATCCTTTTCATAACCTTTCAGATGTAGTTTTGTTTCTCCTTTGTATATTTTTACCCAAACCCACCATCCCACTTAACCTTCTTTCCTTCTTTTACTTGTTTCTCCTACTCCTTCTAACCCTCCTTTTCTATCTCTCTCTCTTATTCTCTCTCTTCCTCCCACTCTCTCTCACTCATTTGCTCAAATGCTCTCTTGTTTCTCAAATTCAAGTCTTAATGCTCCCATTCTCTCACCCTCACTCATTCACTTAGTTTTTATTTTTCTCAAATTCAAGTCTTAGTGCTCCCATGCTCTTCCTCCCCCTCTTTCTTACTCTTTTCTCCTCTTTTCATGCTCTCACTCCCTTGCTCTCTTGTTTTTCTCAATTTCAAGTCTTAGTAGATCTGATTCTTTACTATTGTAATTTTATTATTACTAGGATAAAGAATGAACTTATATGTGAAAACAAATAAAATAAAATATAAATATAGTAAAAAAAAATAAAAAATAAAAATATACAAAGGAGAAACAAAACTACATCTGAAAGGTTAGGTTAAAGGGTTGGGGAATAAGAACATATGATAGAACCTACTAAATACACTAAGATTACAAGAGGTTAGGTTAAGGGGTTGGGGAATAAGAATAAATGATAGAACCTACTAAATACAACTTATGAGCAACTTGATGAACTTTAACAAATAACCCTTGATCTGCAAAAATGACCATTTGAGAAATTAGCCCTTGAAACGAGTAAATTTCCATATATAACAAAAATCCTTTGAAATGGTTAAACACCCAGTCTTAAACAAATAACAGTTGAAATGCAAAAATGTCCATTTGAGAAAATTAACCCTTGAAATGAGTAAATGAATATGAGACAATGATTGACGAAACACAAAAGACAAGCAGGAATAATTATGTAAGTTAGATCATGTCTGGTTGGACTAGATAAGTTAGGATACATCAGTTTGGGAATGTAAGATTAAGTTAGGTAAAGCAAGTTAGGTTAGGTTAGGATAGGTAAGATAAGTTACGTAAGTTAGGTTAAGCAGGTTAAGTTAGGTAAGGTAGGTTAAGCAGGATAAGTTAGGTTAGGTAAGGTAAGGTAAGTTAGGTTAAGCAGGTTAAGATAGGTTAGGTTAAGTTAGGTAAGGTAAGGTAGGTAAGTTAGGTTAAGCAGGATAAGTTAGGTTAAGTTAGGTAAGATAGGTAAGGTAAGGTAAGTTAGGATAAGCAGGTTAGGTTAGGTTAAGTTATGTAAGTTAGGTTAAGCAGGATAAGTTAGGTAAGGTAAGGTAAGTTTGGTTAAGCAGGTTAAGTTAGGTAGGGTAGGTAAGTTAGGTTAAGCAGGTTAAGTTAGGTAAGTTAGGTTAAGCAGGATAAGTTAGGTTAAGTCAGGTAAGTTAGGTAAGATAGGTAAGGTAAGGTAAGTTAAGTTAGGATAGGTGAAGTTAGGTTAAGCAGGTTAAGTTAGGTAATATAGGTAAGTTAGGTTAAGCAGGATAAGTTAGGTTAAGTTAGGTAAGATAGGTAAGATAGGTAAGGTAAGGTAAGTTAGGTTAAGCAGGTTAACTTAGGTAATGTAGGTAAGTTAGGTTAAGCAGGTTAACTTAGGTAATGTAGGTAAGTTAGGTTAAGCAGGTTTGGTTATACAGGTTAAGTTAGGTAAGTTAGGTAAGATAGGTAAGGTAAGGTAAGTTAAGTTAGGATAGGTAAAGTTAGGTTATGCAGGTTTAGTTAGGTAAAATAGGTAAGCTAAGGTAAGTTAAGTTAGGATAGGTAAAGTAAGGTTAAGCAGGTTATGTTAGGTAAACGTAGGTAAGTTAGGTTAAGCAGGATAAGTTAGGTTAGGTTAGGTAAGATAGGTAAGGTAAGGTAAGTTATGTTAGGATAGGTAAAGTTAGGTAAGATGGGTAAGGTAAGGTAAGTTATGTTAGGATAGGTAAAGTTAGGTTTAGGAACGTTACGTTAACTAAGTAACATTGGGTGGAGAGGATAGGTTACGTAGGTTTGAGCAGTGTAGTTCAGAGAACAGTTTTAGGGTAAAGCGACTAAGAAAATATATTTTAACAGAAGTGCAGGTTTGGTATGAAAAGCTGAACTAGCTACATTTTTGGAGAGAAATTTTATGACTGAAGATGTCTTAAAGAATAACATGATGGAAGAAGGACAGTTTCTTTGATGAACGAAGGTGTCTTAGAGAACAACTTTTTGGAGAACGAAGATGAATTAGAGATCACTTTGATGACTCTGAGAATAACTTTGATCAACGAAGATGGATTGGAAAGTTTCTCTAATGAACGAAGGTGACTTAGAGATTAAATTTTATGATTTAGAGAACATCTTTGATGTCTTAGAGAACAACATTGATGACTCTGAGAATGACTTTGTTGTCTTAGAGAATAACTTTGAGGACTTAGAAATCTTCTCTGATGAACGAAAAGATACTTAGAGAATAACTTTGATGACTGTATTTAACTTTTTTGATGGCTCTGAGGACAGTTTTGTTGAACGAGGATGTCTCAGAAGGCTTCTTTGAATAACGAAGGTGACTCTGAGAATAACTTTTGTTGACTCTGAGAATGACTTTGTTGTCTTAGAAAATAACTTTGAGGACTTAGAGAATGTCTTTGATGAACGGAAGGTTACTTAGAGAATAATATATCATGACTGAGAATAACTTTTGATAGCTCTTAGAATAACTTTGATGTCTTAGAGAATAACTTTAGATGTCTCTGAGAATAACTTTTATGAACGAAGATTTCTGAGATTAACTTTGATAGCTCAGAATGACTTTTGTGGACATGAGAATATCTTTGGATAACTCTGAGATTAACTTTGATGTCTTTGAAACAACTTTGATGAACGAGAGTGAGTTAGAGATTACCTTTGTTAACTCTGAGATCAACTTTGATGAACAAAAGTGAGTTAGAGATTACCTTTGATAACTCTAAGATTAACTTCTGGTGTGTTTGAGAGTGTCTTTGATGCCTCGAGAGGTGTCTTTGATGTCTTAAAGGAAGTCTTTGATGTCTCAAAGGATGTCTTTGAGTGCATCTTTGGTGTCTTTGAGTGCAACTTTGGTGTCTTTGAGTAAGTCCTTGATGTATTGAAGAGTGTCTTTGATTTCTCGAAGAGTAACTTTGGTGTTACGGAGAGCACCTTTGACTATTTTTCTTACTTAGCGACATATAATTTTAGTTACCAAAGTGTTGAAAAAGTTACATTTGACTATTTTTGTTGAGGAAAGTCAAGAAAAAAATATGATGACAGTGACTATTTTAGTGCTCCACAAAGTATAAATGTCAGTTAAGAACGACGATGATAGATATCTTTGACTATATTTTCTTACTTGAAGAAAACATAATGGCTATTACGAAATGATGAACAAGACTGTTTTCAATTACTTGGCGATGGATAAAGTTAGTTATGAACAGTATTGGAAACGTTTCCTTTGACTATTTTTGCTAAGAGAAAGGTTGTTTTAGTTAAGAACGGTGTTGAATGAGATTAATCCTGACTATTTTTGGTTGATTGGATAATAAGTTTAGTTGAGAAATGACGAAAGTGACTATGTTTTAGTTGATTGGCGAAAGATTTTTAGTTAAGAAGTTACAAGAAAGGTTTGTCTTTGTAAATTTGGAACTGAATAAAGAGTAGATTTGTTTAAGAACAGGGTTGGTAGAACTAATAAGTTGACTACGAGAATTACTTTGACATAGTTTTGAAAATAAAACTGGGTGACTAAAATTGTTGAGGGAACTGTATTGCAGTATAATATTATTTGACAAAGAACTAGTTAGTGAATGGAAGAAGCAAATTGGTTTAAAGAAACAAAGAACATAAAAAATTGAGGTTAAGTAAGGGAATGAACACAGTGAACATACGGTGAACACAGAAAACATGTAAGAAAAAGTTGATGAATAGAGTGAACATGCAGGGAATATGAACTTACAGAGAATATGAAGACATGATAAGGAACATAGGGAATACAAATAATGAGCACTGAACATGTGAAGAACAAGCTAAGAAGATTGAGAACATGAATACTGAGTATAAAAGTTGTACAGAGAACATATGATGTACATGAAAACATGACAAAAACATAGTGAAGATACGGGGAAAATGGTAGAAAAATTGAGAAAACAGGTGAAAAAAATTGGAACTGAGCATGCTGCGAATACTTGCTGAACATGAAGTGAACAAAGAAAACATGAATGAGAATACGAAGAACACAGTGAATGTAGAGAAAATATGAAAATACAGTAGGATTATTGAAGATTGGATAAGTTGGGGATGAGAAGGTAAGGGACGGAAAGTGTACGGTGAGATTTTGACCATGTGATTATTGCTTACTTGGGTAAACGAAAGGTATTGAAGGTAAGGTGTTATATGACCGTGTGAATATTACATAGCTGAGTACAAAAAGGGTATTAAAGGAAATGATGTTTACTTTGATAGACTGGAGAGAGGCTTGATCTGAAATAATTTGATGAACATTGAACTAAGTGAAGAACATGAGTTGGAACTCGGTAATTTCAGTTTGATTTATTTGCAGGGGGTCTGAAAATGTAGTTGGGTGTTTAAATCTCAAGGGGATTTGGACTGACAGTACTGAATTTACATGAGTGAACTTGGACAGAGGACAAGAGCTAGAGTTTGGTAACTGCCCCGATCTTATTTACTGTGTCTGAAATACAGAGGGTAAAAATTGTAGGGAAATTGATGGGTTATTTACAAAGATACGAGAGAGAACTAAGGTGGGGACAAGAGCTGGAGCTTGTTAACTGTTTTTATCTTATTTACGGTGTCTGAAATACAGAGGGTAAAAATTTCAGGGGAATTGATAGGATATTAACAAAGACTTGAGGGGGAAGTAGGGTGGGGGACGAGAGCTGGAGCTCGGTAACTGACTTGATCTTATTTACTACGACTGAAATATGACTGTTTAAAATTTCAGGGGGATTGGACTGCTAGTAGCGGAAATGTGGTCTCTGTCAAATTTGGGTCTTCAATTGTACTCTGATTAATTTAGATCATGAACTGGACACTGATTATTTTTGGGTAAAAACTAGACTCTGACGAATTTTGCTTACAAAGCGGACTCTGTTAATTTCCAGGGAAAAACTTGACTCTGATTATTTCTCTCTATAACTGGACTCTGGTGAAATTTGAGCTTAAACTGGACTCTGATGAATTTCTGCCGTTAATTGGACTCTGATTATTTTCTGGAACAACAGGACTCTGTTAATTTTCAGGGTAAAACTCGACTCTGAAGAATTTGCTAGCAAAGTGGACTCTGACGAATTTTGAGCTTAAACTGGTTTGACTAATTTTCGGTCTTAAATGCATATAAAACTAAATGTCATGGCTAAGATGGCTGTTTTCCTTAACAAAACGTCTAAGACAATATTCTCTGAAAATGGTCTTTTTTACAAAATTCGGTCATAAACATATAAATAAACTTCTATGATTATGTGAAACTCTGAAATATTTTCTTAAAACTGAACTCAGAAAAAATTTGAATTTCCCTCCCATAAGAACGGTTAACAAACTTTTAAAATCTCAGAAATTATTTTCCTCATAAGAATTCCTTAACTCCAAATCTGTGACTGGCCAAATTCACCTGGAACACCTGAAGACACAAACACGATATTTCCAAATCTACCTGAAAACCCGGTGCTATAAACACGATATTTCCGATGTTGAAAACAGGCAAAATATGTCCGTAGAGGTTACCATGAAAACCCGGGCTCTTAAACACGAATTTTGAATTTCTCCCATAAGAACTTTAACAAACTTGTATGAACTTATTTTCATCATAAGAACTTTTAACAAACTTCTGAAGTCTCGGAAATTACTTTTCTCATAAGAAATTCTTAATTCCAAATCTGTGACTGCCCAAATTCACCAAGAAACCCTAAAGCGCTACAGGGGAATTTCTAAATTCATCTGAAACCCCCGAAGATCCACAGAGGAATTTTCTGAAAAAAAAATTCCCCTGTGGCTCTTCCCCCCTACTACTCACCACACTTGAGCCCACACCAGCGCTAATACTTGAGCCCACACCAACGCTCATACTTGAGCCCACACCAGCGCTCATACTTGAGCCTACACCAACGCTCATACTTGTGCCCACACCAACGCTCATACATGAGCCCATGCCAACACTCATTCTTGAGCCCACACCAGCGCTCATACTTGAGCCTACACCAACGCTCATTCTTGAGCCCACACCAGCGCTAATACTTGAGCCCACACCAATGCTCATACATGAGCCCACATTAACGCTCATACTTGAGCCCACACCAATGCTCATATTAGAGCACCAACGGGCTCTCAATGTGAAATATATATCAATATAGTCAGGGTTTCCTCTTAATTGCCCGTCGAGGACTTACGGACCTCTTTTGGTCCTGCACTAATGTTTTACTTGTTCTAAACATTTTTCTTGGATTTATTTTACAATTCGTATTACTGACTTTTTTTTCTTCTAAAATGTTACATGAGAGTTTGGAACACAAAATTACTTCTTGATTCATTTCTTGACGCGGAGCTTCTGCTTGGTGGGAATACTGTCTTTGTGTGTTGCTGTCATTGTGTGTTGCTGTCTTTGTGTGTTGCTGTCATTGTGTGTTGCTGTCTTTGTGTGTTGCTGTCATTGTGTGTTGCTGTCTTTGTGTATTGCTGTCATTGTGTGTTGCTGTCACTGTATGTTGCTGTCTTTGTCCTTGCTGTCTGTGGTGGAGTCAGCCTCCACAACATCACTGCTTAATGCATTCCATTTACTAATTACTCCGACACTAATTACACAGACACGCTCTGTCTAATGTCTGTGTGGCTCATTTGGGTTCTTAATTTCCACCTGTGTCCTCATGTGCGTGTACCACCCGTGTTAAATAATCCGTCCTGATCTACCCTCTCAATTCTCCTGAGAATCTTGTATGTGGTGATCATGTCTCCCCTTACTCCTCTGTCTTCCAGCGGCGTGAGGTGCAGTTCATGCAGGCTTCCTCAGAATTCATGCCTCTTAGTACTGGGACTAGTCTAGTAGCATCCCTCTGAACGTTTTCCAGCTTTGTCTTGTGCTTGACAAGGTACGGGCTGCATGCTGGGGCCGCATACTCCAGATTGGTCCTACATATGTGGTATACAAGGTTATAACGGATTACTTACACAGGTTTCTGTAGGCAGTTCTGATGTTAGGTGGCTTTGCATACGTCGCTGATGTCTTTTGATGTGGGCTTCAGGAAAAAGGTTTAGTGTGATATCAACTCACCAAACTTTCTCTGTCCGTTTCATGAAGGACTTCATCTCCCATTCGGTATCTTGTGTCTGGCCTCCTATTTCCTTCGTCTAGTTTCATTACCTTACATTTACCTCTCAACTAATATCTTAGTAGAGAGGTAAATGAAATCTGATTGACCTCCGAGTAAATCATATTTTATACCTTGTTATTATATTTTAAAAATAAATATATTGAAGAACTGTGGTGCATATTTCACCAATTTGCACAATATTTCATATTGTGCAAATTGTTTAGTTAAAACATGAATTTTCATTTTTTTTCCTTTCTGTATTCACTCATTTATATATAATGTTTTCCCTGTTTTATACAAGAAAATATTAATGCGAAAATTGTCTTGTAAATATTTATTAAAACTTCAAGAATGTATTTTAATATCAGCATTTAATTATTTTAAATACTCTAAATGGAATTGAAATGCACAACACTAAGAGGCATAATGGAATTCTGAGAGTAAGGTGGAGATGTATGTTCCATTTAGTGACTTTGCGTTAATATCAGACTAGTCAGAGCTGTTTCAGAATTCATGTTACAGTAGGTGGAGGAAAGCCGGAGGTGGGGGGATATAGTTCACAGTTCGGAGACTTGTATTCTCATAACTTAACCATCTTTCTCTCGAACTGCTGCGGCTTGCCTGAGGAACTTAGTGTGGAATTTTCCCCTCTCCCGTCACCCTTCACGAGAGATGGAAGAGGTAAGAATAACTTTAATAGAAGTCTCCGCGATCCCATTATGCATCCCGACCACATTCGATTGTTTCTTGTAATTCAAAATGCACTTTTTAATGACTAACTTAATATACTTGAACATAATGATCCTAGTAAAATATTTTTTATGATAATGGACAGGATAAGTCCGTAAAGGATCAATAGTCGTAATGTGACCAAGAAAGTTAATCAAATATTTTATTAAATGTTTTATGCCTAAATTGAACTAATTTTCATCTAAAGCCACAAAAGAAATTAAAGGGGAAAATTAGCAACCATTAAACTTCCTTTGTCTTGGGTCTTGGCTTTAGTTTGGCCAAACATTTATCACACACAAAACTTATCAATTTTCTTTTATCACACTTTGGAAATTCATTTATACGATCGATAACAAACTCATTAAGCAACATGCTGCAAGTGTCAAAGAAAGGCGGGTACTAATACTTAAAACGTATTGCTTGCAATGTTCATTTAGATGAAAATTTTACAATCAGCTTTTTTTCCACAGTAATATTTCTTCACAACAAAACATTAAATTTACGTTTTTTTAGCGAATGAAAATATAAATTACATTATAATATTAACATTAATCCTTGAACAAAATTTAACAAAATTATATTATAAAAAACAAGTAGAAATTGAAAACTTACGTGAGTTTCTGTGTTTGTGTAAACACCTAGTTGTGCTTGAGGGGGTTGAGCTTCGGCTCTGTGGTCTCGCCTCTCAACTGTCAACTAGTGTACAGGTTCCTGACCCTATTTGGTTCACTATTTTGTTCTAACATGTGTTCATTTGAAGCTGTACAGAGTCTGCCTTTACCATTTCTTATAATGAACAACATTTGTGGGAAACCACGAAGTAGTAGCACTGATAAACACTTACTTACCTATGAGTGATGTGGCGCAATATACTCTACCTACTGGGCTTGAGAAAGAAGCAAAACTATATATAGGGGCCTGATAGTGGACAGCGCTTTGGATTCGTAGTCCTGTGGTTCCCGGTTTGATCCCGGTGCAGGCCGAAACAAATTGGCAGAGTTTCTTTCACTCTGATGCCCCCTGTTACCTAGCAGTAAATAAGTACCTGGGATTTAGACAGCTGCTACGGGCTGCTTCCTTGGGGTGTGAAACAAAAAGGAGGCCTGGTCGAGGACCGGGCGGCGGGGATGCTAAGCCCCGAAATCATCAAAAGATAACCTCAAGATAACACATCACTTCTTAATGCATAATATTTATTAACTACCCTGACACTGAAAAAGTTCCTTCTAATGTCTCATTGGCTCATTTGGGTACTAAGTGTCCCCTTGTTCGAGTACCACCCGTGCTCAATAGTTTGTCTTCATCTACCCTCTCAATTCCTGTTAGAATTTTATAAATGGTTATCATGTTTCCCAAAACTCTATTCTCTTCCAGTGTCTTGAAGGTTTGTCACAGAAGTCTGTTCTCGTGGTTCATTCCTCTCAGCTCTGGCACTAGCCTGGTGACACACCTCTCAGCTCTGGCACTAGTCTGGTGACACACCTCTCAGCTCTGGCACTAGTCTGGTGACACACCTCTCAGCTCTGGCACTAGCCTGGTGACATACCTCTCAGCTCTGGCACTAGCCTGGTGACATACCTCTCAGCTCTGGCACTAGCCTGGTGACACACCTCTCAGCTCTAGCACTAGGCTGGTGACATACCTCTCAGCTCTGGCACTAGCCTGGTGACATACCTCTCAGCTCTGGCACTAGCCTGGTGACATACCTCTCAGCTCTGACACTAGCCTGGTGACATACCTCTCAGCTCTGGCACTAGCCTGGTGACATACCTCTCAGCTCTGGCACTAGCCTGGTGACATACCTCTCTGCTCTGGCACTAGCCTGGTGACACACCTCTCAGCTCTAGCACTAGGCTGGTGACATACCTCTCAGCTCTGGCACTAGCCTGGTGACATACCTCTCAGCTCTGACACTAGCCTGGTGACATACCTCTCAGCTCTGGCACTAGCCTGGTGACATACCTCTCAGCTCTGACACTAGCCTGGTGACATACCTCTCAGCTCTGGCACTAGCCTGGTGACATTCCTCTCAGCTCTGGCACTAGCCTGGTGACATACCTCTCAGCTCTGGTATGTCTGGTGACATACCTCTCAGCTCTGGCACTAGCCTGGTGACATACCTCTCAGCTCTGGCACTAGCCTGGTGACATTCCTCTCAACTCTGGCACTAGCCTGGTGACATACCTCTCAGCTCTGGCACTAGCCTGGTGACATACCTCTCAGCTCCGGCACTAGTCTGGTGACATACCTCTCAGCTCTGGCACTAGCCTGGTGACATACCTCTCAGCTCTGGCACTAGCCTGGTGACATACCTCTCAGCTCTGGCAATAGCCTGGTGACATTCCTCTCACCTCTGGCACTAGCCTGGTGACATACCTCTCAGCTCTGGCACTAGCCTGGTGACATTCCTCTCAGCTCTGGCACTAGCCTGGTGACATACCTCTCAGCTCTGGCACTAGCCTGGTGACACACCTCTCAGCTCTGGCACTATTCTGGTGACATACCTCTCAGCTCTGGCACTAGCCTGGTGACATACCTCTCAGCTCTGGTATGTCTGGTGACATTCCTCTCAGCTCTGGCACTAGCCTGGTGACATTCCTCTCAGCTCTGGCACTAGCCTGGTGACATACCTCTCAGCTCTGACACTAGCCTGGTGACATACCTCTCAGCTCTGGCACTAGCCTGGTGACATACCTCTCAGCTCTGGCACTAGCCTGGTGACACACCTCTCAGCTCTGGCACTAGCCTGGTGACATACCTCTCAGCTCTGGCACTAGCCTGGTGACACACCTCTCAGCTCTGGCACTATTCTGGTAACATACCTCTCAGCTCTGACACTAGCCTGGTGACATACCTCTCAGCTCTGACACTAGCCTGGTGACATACCTCTCAGCTCTGGTATGTCTGGTGACATACCTCTCAGCTCTGGCACTAGCCTGGTGACATACCTCTCAGCTCTGGCACTAGCCTGGTGACATTCCTCTCAGCTCTGGCACTAGCCTGGTGACATACCTCTCAGCTCTGGCACTAGCCTGGTGACATACCTCTAAACTTTTTTAATTTAATTTTGTGTTTGACTAGCTATGGACTCCAAGCTGGGGCCGCGTACTCTTGGACTGACAAATGAGGTATACGATGTTCCGAATTATTTCTTACACAAGTTTACAAGGGCAGCTCTTATGTTCGCCAGTGTTGCATACGCCGCTGATAATAGCCTTTTGATTCACGCTTCACAAGACAGGTCTGGTGTGATATCAATCCGCAGATCTTTCTCATTCCCTGAAGGATTTCATCTCCCAATTCTTACATTGTGTTTATTCTCTTGCTCCCAAATCCTATCTTCATTATTTTACACTTACTTGAGGTAAACTCTAGTAGCCATTTGTTGAACCATTCTTTCGGTCTATTAAAATCATCTTCTAGTCTCATGCTTTCCTCCTCTGTCATAATCCTTCTCATAATTTTGTACTTCACCGAGTTTCATATCAGGAAGTAAAAATGTTACCCAGTTAGTGTGGTTAAACTTACCGTTCACGCTACCGTTAAACTTACCGTCCACGCTACCGTTAAACATACCGTCCACGCTACCGTTAAACTTACCGTCCACGCTACCGTTAAACTTACCGTCCACGCTTCCGTTAAACTTACCGTCCACGCTACCGTTAAACATACCGTCCACGCTACCGTTAAACTTACCGTCCACGCTACCGTTAAACTTACCGTCCACGCTACCGTTAAACATACCGTCCACGCTACCGTTAAACTTACCGTCCACGCTACCGTTAAACTTACCGTCCACGCTACCGTTAAACATACCGTCCACGCTACCGTTAAACTTACCGTCCACGCTACCGTTAAACTTACCGTCCACGCTACCGTTAAACTTACCGTCCACGCTACCGTTAAACTTACCGTCCACGCTACCGTTAAACTTACCGTCCACGCTACCGTTAAACATACCGTCCACGCTACCGTTAAACTTACCGTCCACGCTACCGTTAAACTTACCGTCCACGCTACCGTTAAACTTACCGTCCACGCTACCGTTAAACTTACCGTCCACGCTACCGTTAAACTTACCGTCCACGCTACCGTTAAACTTACCGTCCACGCTACCGTTAAACTTACCGTCCACGCTACCGTTAAACTTACCGTCCACGCTACCGTTAAACTTACCGTCCACGCTACCGTTAAACTTACCGTCCACGCTACCGTTAAACTTACCGTCCACGCTACCGTTAAACTTACCGTCCACGCTACCGTTAAACTTACCGTCCACGCTACCGTTAAACTTACCGTCCACGCTTCCGTTAAACTTACCGTCCACGCTACCGTTAAACTTACCGTCCACGCTACCGTTAAACTTACCGTTCACGCTACCGTTAAACTTACCGTCCACGCTACCGTTAAACATACCGTCCACGCTACCGTTAAACTTACCGTTCACGCTACCGTTAAACTTACCGTCCACGCTACCGTTAAACATAGCGTCCACGCTACCGTTAAACTTACTGTCTACGCTACCGTTAAACATACCGTCCACGCTACCGTTAAACTTACCGTCCACGCTACCGTTAAACTTACCGTCCACGCTACCGTTAAACTTACCGTCCACGCTACCGTTAAACTTACCGTCCACGCTACCGTTAAACATACCGTCCACGCTACCGTTAAACTTACCGTTCACGCTACCGTTAAACTTACCGTCCACGCTACCGTTAAACTTACCGTTCACGCTACCGTTAAACTTACCGTCCACACTACCGTTAAACTTACCGTTCACACTACCGTTAAACTTACCGTCCACGCTACCGTTAAACTTACCGTCCACGCTACCGTTAAACTTACCGTCCACGCTACCGTTAAACTTACCGTCCACGCTACCGTTAAACTTACCGTCTACGCTACCGTTAAACTTACCGTCCACGCTACCGTTAAACTTACGTGAGGAACATTGGGATGAGACGCCGCCAGCAAATGCCATAGCAAGTTACAAAACCCCGAACCTTTCCCAGTCAGTCGGTGAACCCACACCAACAGAGCTCACTGTCCACTACAGCTCTATACCACCACTATTACCATTATGTTGGGGGGAAAATGGTCACCAGAAGTATTATTTACAAACATGAAATTCTTAGTTATTTCATAAAATGATAAGTTTAGACAAACATTTGCATTACCATGGGTATAATCTACCCGCGTACCCACTATAGGGGGGGGGGATAATTAGCCATAATTGCGTAAATGTTTAGCGTACAAAGCTGAGGTTGCCATGGGACTGTTGCCATATTTCAGAGCTATTATGATACACGTATATGTTAATGGTTTTCGCTTTTGTCCATTTACTTCGATAACCAGACCTCGGGGTCTGGTTATCGAATAGGCATAGTAGTCTGTACTCACCTATTTGTACTCACCTAATTGTGCTTGCGGGGGTTGAGCTTTATCTCTTTGGTCCCGCCTCTCAACCGTCAATCAACAGGTGTACAGGTTCCTGAGCCTATTGGGCTCTATCATATCAACACTTGAAACTGTGTATGGAATCAGCCTCCACCACATCACTTCCTAATGCATTCCATTTGTCAACCACTCAGACACTAAAAACGTTCTTCTAATATCTCTGTGGCTCATTTGGGCACTCAGTTTAAACCCTTGTCCCCTAGTGCGTGTCCCGCTTGTGTTAAATATCCAGTCTTTATCTACCCTGTCGATTCCCTTGATAATCTTTAATATTGTGATCATGTCCCCCCTAGCTCTTCTGTCTTCCAACGAAGTGAGGTTTAATTCCCGTAGTCTCTCCTCGTAGTTCATACCTCTCAGCTCGGGTACTAGTCTGGTGGCAAACCTTTGAACCTTTTCCAGTTTAGTCTTATCCTTGACTAGATATGGACTCCATGCTGGAGCCGCATTCTCCAGGATTGGCCTGACATTTGTGGTATATAATGTTCTGAAAGATTCCTTACACAAGTTTCTAAAGGCCGTTCTTATGTTAGCCAACCTGGCATATGCTGCTGATGTTATCCTCTTGATATGACTTCAGGGGACAGGTCTGGCGTGATATCAACCCCCAGGTCTTTCTCTCTGTCTGACTCTTGAAGTATTTCATCTCCCAAATGATACCTTGTATCTGGTCTCCTGCTTCCTACCCCAATCTTCATTACATTACATTTGCTTGGGTTAAACTCTAACAGCCATTTGTTCGACCATTCCTGCAGCTTGTCCAGGTCTTCTTGAAGCCTCAAGCTGTCCTCTTCTGTCTTAATCCGTCTCATAATTTTGGCTTCATTAGCAAACATTGAGAAGAATGAGTCTATACCCTTTGGGAGATCACTTACGTATATCAGAAACAGGATAGGTCCGAGTACAGAGCTCTGTGGGACTCCACTGGTGACTTCACGCCATTCTGAGGTCTCACCCCTCACTGTAACTCTCTGCTTCCTATTGCTTAGGTACTCCCTTATCCACTGGAGCGCCTTACCAGTTACTCCTGCCCGTTTCTCCAGCTTATGGATCAACCTTTTATGGGGTACTGCGTCAAAGGCTTTCCGACAGTCCAAAAAAATGCAGTCCGCTCATCCTTCTCTTTCTTGCTTAATCTTTGTCACCTGATCATAGAATTCTATTAAGCCTGTAAAGCAAGATTTACCCTCCTTGAACCCATGTTGATGGGTTGTCACGAAGTCTCTTCTCTCCAGATGTGTTACTAGGCTTTTTCTCACAATCTTCTCCATCACCTTGCATGGTATACAAGTTAAGGACACTGGCCTGTAGTTCAGTTCCTCTTGTCTGTCACCCTTTTTTTATATTGGGACCACATTAGCAGTCTTCCATATTTCTGGTAGGTCCCCCGTTTCCAGTGACCTACTATACACTATGGAGAGTGGTAGGCAAAGTGCTCCTGCACACTCTTTCAGTACCCATGGTGAGATTCCGTCCGGCTCAACAGCTTTTCTCACGTCCAGCTACAATAGGTGCCACTTGACCTCATCTCTTGTAATTTCGAACCTATCCAAGGTCACCTGGTAAGCTGCCACCTCTCCTAGTGTCGTAACGTCTCCGTGTTCCAATGTAAAGACTCCAGGAACATTATGTTGAGTTCTTCACACACTTCTCTTTCATTCTCTGTGTACCTGTCCTCGCCTGTTCTAAGTTACATCACCTGTTCCTTCACTGTTGTCTTCCTCCTGATGTGACTGTGTAGTAGCTTTAGTTCGGTCCTGGCTTTATTAGCTATATCATTTTCATACCTTTTCTCAGCTGCTCTTCTCACACTAACATACTCGTTCCTGGTTCTCTGGTATCTCTCTCTACTTTCTGGTGTTCTGTTATTACCGAAGTTCCTCCATGCTTTTTTGTTCAGCTCCTTTGTTTTCATACAATCCCTATTAAACCACGGATTCTTCTTTCGCTTCTCTGTTTTTTCCTGTCGGGCTGGGACAAACCTGCTTTCAGCCTCCTGACACTTTTGGGTGACATAGTCCATCATGTCTTGTACGGACTTGGTTCTGAGTTCTGTGTCCCAATATATCCTTTAGGAATTTATTCATCTTCTCATAGTTTCCCTTTCCGTACGCCAGCCCTTTGTTTCCCAGTTCTTTTTTGGGGGTGATAATTCCCAGCTCAACCAGGTACTCAAAGCTCAATACACTATGATCACTCATTTCCAGGGGGGCTTCCAACTTAACTTCCCTTATATCCGACTCATTTAGGGTAAATATCAGATCAAGCAATGCTGGTTCATCCTCTCCTCTCGTTCTTGTCGGTCCCTTGACGTGTTGACTTAGAAAGTTTCTTGTTGTTACATCCAGCAGCTTAGCTCTCCCTGTGTCTGGTCCTCCATGTGGGTCTCTGTTCCCCCAATCTATCTTCCCATAGTTGAAGTCTCCCATGATTAGTAGTCTGGATCCGGTCCTGCTAGCCACAGAAGCTGCTCTCTCTAGTATATTGATGGTAGGCAAGTTGTTTCTATCATATTCCTGTCTTGGTCTTCTTTCGTTCGGTGGGGGGTTATATATGACTACTACTATAATTTTCTGTCCTCCAGTTGCTATGGTGCCTGAAATGTAGTCACTGAAACCTTCACAGTTCTCAATTACCATCTCTTCAAAACTCCAACCTTTTCTTATCAGCAAAGCTACACCACCTCCTCCTCTCCCTTCTCTCTCTTTCCTCACTACATAGTAGTCCTGTGGAAACACTGCATTTGTTATGATTTTCGTTAGCTTTGTTTCTGTGAGTGCTATCATTTCTGGGTTGTGTGCCCTTCTAGTGCCCATTCTCCTAGTTGACTTGTTTTATTTGTAATCCCATCTATGTTAGTGTACATTGCCTTCATGCTCACTTTCTTCTGTTCATTTTCTTGTCCCATTCTTGGCGAGCATTCTGCTGGTGTGGGAAGCTGTTCCGTGGGTGAGAAGATCCGTGTGGTGGTTTGCAGGGTCTCAGAGGATTTTAGAGTGGGAGGTGGGGGTTCAAGGGAAGGGGGGACAGGTAGAGTGTGGGGTAAGGACATAGGGGGGACATGGAGGATACAGGGTGAGGGGGAGGAGGGATAGGGAGGGTATGGGATGAAGGGGGGGGAAAGGCGGGAGGGGGGACATGGTTAGAATGGGGGAGGCGTGACAGGGTCAGAATGGGAAAGGGGGGGAAGGGAGGGTTGGATGAGCATTTGAGTGGGGGCAGGTAGAGTGAGGGGAAGGGAGGGTTTCTATGCAGAGGGGGGTGATGGTGTTGCCCTCCCCTCTGGTGTTGCTGGTATGCTGGATGTGGGTTCCCCTCTTGTCTCTGGGACTGTTGTGTTGGGGGCTGCGATTTCCAGGTTTACTCTTCTCTCCCTGCGCTTCTTCCTTGGCTCTGCTGCCCTGGCTCTTTCCTCCTTCGTCCTGTCCCTCTGCAGGAATACTTTTTTGTATCCCTCCACATGCTGCAGACGACTCTTCCTTTCTAAAATAACCTCTTTGGTGGCTTCGTTTGTAAACACCACCTTTACCAGTCGGTTTCTGTCCTTGTTGTACGAGCCCAACTTGAAATCCTTCTCAGTGTTTTGTTCAGCCCTTCTATCTGTAACCCCCTTCAGTAGCCCATGTACTGCCTCTCTATCCTTGCTATTCCATTCCTGCCTATTGGATCCTTCCTGTTCTTTGATGCCTACAACTACCACTGATCTTTTTCTCTCCATCAACTGACTGGTTCACCTTGCTGCTTCCTGTGAGGTAGTTGCTTGCATTGCTACCTCCCTCACTGTGTCCATTGCTTCTGAGCTCTTTCTCAGGCTCTTTCTTTGCAAATGTTTCAGGGACAGAGGCCTTTCCTTTCAATGCTCCAATCCCACCTTCCCTTCTGGTGATAATCTGATGCTCTGTCTCTTTATTTTTCTCTGTGAGGGATTTGATCTCCTCCCTTGCTGATGTCAGCTCACTTTGAAGGTTGTTAATTGTAATCCTCATTTCATGCATCTCCCTCCTGAATGCCTCCTGAACTTGGGTTAACATTTCCTTTGTTTGGTCACTTTGACTATTCCCTGTGCCCTTGTTGCGTCCTTCTGCCATTTTTCCCCTGTCAAAAGAGACAAAAGAGAGAGAGAGAGAGAGAGAGAGAGAGAGAGAGAGAGAGAGAGAGAGAGAGAGAGAGAGAGAGAGAGAGAGAGAGAGAGAGAGAGAGAGAGAGAGAGAGACAGAGACAGACAGACAGACAGAGAGAACAGAGAATGAGAGAGAGGGAGAGTGGTGTGTGTGTGTGTGTGTGTGTGTGTGTGTGTGTGTGTGTGTGTGTGTGTGTGTGTGTGTACTCACCTATATGTACTCACCTATATGTGCTTGCAGGATCGAGCATTGACTCTTGGATCCCGCCTTTCTAGCTATCGGTTGTTTACAGCAATGACTCCTGTCCCATTTCCCTATCATACCTAGTTTTAAAAGTATGAATAGTATTTGCTTCCACAACCTGTTCCCCAAGTGCATTCCATTTTTCTACTACTCTCACGCTAAAAGAAAACTTCCTAACATCTCTGTGACTCATCTGAGTTTCCAGTTTCCACCCATGTCCCCTCGTTCTGTTATTATTACGTGTGAACATTTGATCTATTTCCACTTTGTCAATTCCCCTGAGTATTTTATATGTCCCTATCATATCTCCTCTCTCCCTTCTTTTCTCTAGTGTCGTAAGGTTCAGTTCCTTCAGCCGCTCTTCATATCCCATCCCTCGTAGCTCTGGGACAAGCCTCGTCGCAAACCTCTGAACCTTCTCCAGTTTCTTTATGTGTTTCTTCAGGTGGGGGCTCCATGATGGCGCGGCATACTCTAAGACGGGTCTCACGTAGGCAGTGTAAAGCGCCCTAAAAGCTTCCTCATTTAGGTTTCTGAATGAAGTTCTAATTTTCGCCAGTGTAGAGTACGCTGCTGTCGTTATCCTATTTATATGTGCCTCAGGAGTTAGATTGGGTGTCACATCCACTCCCAGGTCTCTTTCTCGAATCGTTACAGGTAGGCTGTTCCCCTTCATTGTGTACTGTCCCTTTGGTCTCCTGTCACCTGATCCCATTTCCATAACTTTACATTTACTGGTGTTAAACTCCAGTAGCCATTTCTCTGACCATCTCTGCAGCCTGTGTAAGTCCTCTTGGAGGATCCTACAATCCTCGTCTGTCACAACTCTTCTCATTAATTTTGCGTCATCTGCAAACATTGACATGTATGATTCCACTCCTGTAAACATATCATTTACGTAAATTAGAAAGAGGATTGGTCCCAGCACCGATCCTTGAGGTACTCCACTTGTTACTGTTCGCCAGTCCGACTTTTCGCCCCTTACCATTACCCTCTGGCTCCTTCCTGTTAGGTAGTTCTTCACCCATACTAGGGCCTTTCCGCTTACTCCTGCCTGCCTCTCAAGTTTGTATAGCAGTCTCATGTGCGGTACCGTATCAAAGGCCTTTTGGCAGTCAAGAAATATGCAGTCTGCCCAGCCTTCTCTGTCCTGCCTTATCCTTGTTACTTTATCATAGAATTCTAAAAGGTTTGTTAGGCATGATTTCCCTGTCCAGAACCCATGTTGGTGCTTGTTTACAAACCCAATGCTCTCCAGGTGCTCAACAAGTCTTAGCCTAATTATTCTTTCAAGTATTTTGCAGGGGATGCTTGTCAGTGATACGGGTCTGTAGTTAAGTGCCTCCTCCCTATCCCCCTTTTTGAAAATCGGTACGACATTTGCCTCCTTCCAGCAACTGGGCAATTCTCCCGACATAAGTGACTCATTGAAGATCATTGCCAGAGGCACGCTGAGAGCCTGCGCTGCCTCTTTAAGTATCCACGGTGATACTTTGTCTGGTCCAACAGCTTTATTTGCATCCAGTGTTGTCAACTGTTTCATTACATCCTCTGCTGTCACCTCTATATCTGATAGTCTTTCATCTTGGGTAATCTCTTCTAACAATGGGAGCTGCTCAGGCTCGGTAGTGAACACTCCATGGAATTTTGCATTCAGTACCTCGCAGATTTCCTTGTCGCTTTCTGTATATGCCCCTTCTGTTTTCCTCAGTCTTGTCACTTGGTCATTTACCGACATCTTCCTTCTTATATGGCTATGTAGTAATTTTGGTTGCTTTTTCGCTTTGACTGCAATATCGTTCTCATAATTTCTTTCCGACACTCGTCTTATGTTAATGTAATCATTCCTAGCTCTGTTACATCTAATCCTGTTGTCCTCTGTCCTTTGTCTTCTGTACTTCCTCCACTCCCTCCTGCTTCTCACCTTTGCTTCCTGACACTGTCTATTAAACCATGGGTTATTATATTCCCTCCTGCTTTTTTTCTTTATTGTTGGAATAAATCTATCTTCAGCCTCCTTGCATTTCAATATGACTTGGGTCATCATACCTTGCACTGTTTTTCCTCTAAGTTCTTCCTCCCACTGCACTTCTCCCAGGTAGTCCCTTATCCCTCTGTAGTCCCCTTTTCTGTAATCAAGTCTCCTTTCCCGGACCTCTTGTCCTTTGGTCACAATTTTAAGCTCCATCATGTAGTCAAAGGCTAGGACACAATGGTCACTAGCTCCTAGTGGTATTTCATGTTCCAACTGCTCGATGTCTTCTACATTCTGAGTGATAATGAGATCTAATAGGCTGGGCGTATCCCCTCCTCTTTCCCTAGTATCTTCTTTCACATGCTGTGTTAGGAAATTCCTGTCAATAACGTCTACCAGCTTCGCTCCCCAGGTCTCCTCCCCGCCATGGGGATTCCTCGTTTCCCAATCTATCTCTCCGTGATTTAGGTCCCCCATGACCAGCAGCTTCGCTCTCATTCTATGCGCTAAAGTTGCTGCCCTCTGCAGTTCATCCATACATGTCTTGTTGCTGTCCTCGTACTCCTGCCTGGGCCTTCTACTGTTTGGTGGGGGATTGTAGAGTATCAAGATTACAATCTTCTTCCCATCCACTGTCAGGGTTCCATGTATGAAGCTTGTGCTTTCATTGGTACCCGGATTTTCCAGCTCATCAAACTTCCATTTCCGCTTTATTAGTAGTGCCACTCCACCTCCCTGTCTCTGTGTCCTTTCTTTTCTTATCACCTGGTACCCCTCTGGAAAGATTGCATCCGAGATCATGCCATTTATTTTAGTTTCCACTATTGCCACTATGTCTGGGTCTGCCTCACTAACTCTTTCTTTTATCTCTTCTGCTTTATTGGCTACCCCATCAGCATTGGTGTACCAAACCTTGAGACTCTTCTTGGAAACTCGGGTGTCAGAGTTCCCCCTTTCACCAGGGGTCTGGGGGGAACTGGGGGGTGTCTGGGGGGCAAGTGGGGGCTGTGGGGGCTGTGGGGGCGAGTGGGGGGGTGCTAGGGGGGTGCCTGGGAGTGCCTGGTAGGCAAATGGGGTCTGGGCATCTAGGGGGGTAAGAAGGGCATAATGGGTCTGAAAGTTAGGGGTCTGAATAGCATAGGGGGGTTGAGAAATAGAGTGAGACTGAGAGTCAGATAGAGGTTGAGAGGTTGGGGGGAAGAGGGATACTGAGGTGAGATGAGAATGGAGCATGGGTGCTGGGAGTGGAAGAGAGGGTATATTAGATAGGGGGGAATCGGGGGTAGGTGGGGGTTTTGGGGTAGAAGAGGGGAAGAGGGAGATGGGGGAAGGTGTTAGGGGGTCACAAGGTGAGGGGGTTAAATGTGGGCTGGAGGTGCATAGGAGGGGTGAGGGTTGGGTGGGGTTTGGGGGTGAGTGGAAGAGGGGTGCAGTGGAAGCTGGGATGGAGTAGATGGAATTGAAGTCAATGGGGTAGAAGGGGCAGGGGAGTGGGAAGGGGTATTTGGGGAGGGGGGATGGGAAGGTGGGTTTGGGGAGGGCATGGCTTGACCCACTGGGGTCGCTGACAAGTGTGATGTAGCAGGGGCAGGGGAATCGTTGTGGAGGTGCAAATGTGGAAGGGACAGGGGGGTTTTGGGAGGCTGAGGCAGGGGGGATGTATAGGAGGGCTGAGTTGGGGAGGATGCGACCTGGGAGGTGACCTGGGAGGTGACCTGGGAGGTGACCTGGGATGTGACCTGGGAGGTGAGATTACCTGGGAGGTTAGTACGTTGTCGTTGTTGCCATCTATTTTTGTGGGCTGTTTGCTCATCTTTCGTCATAAACCTCTCTATAAACACATTGTAATGGGTTTCACTTCCTCTGAGTAAATGCTTGCTCCTCATTATGTACTCCACTGCCTCCTCATTGGAGAATTGCACCAGAACAGGTCTCTTCTTGGTACAATTGTAAGGTCCAACCCGTCGATTGATATCCACCTCGCGTTCTGCCATCTCTGCTCCAATACACCTCAATATCTCGTGCAATTCGTAATTTTCTGTTTCTATTCTCTCTTGTCTTGTTGGTGCCCTAGATTCGAATAATCCATGTATTATAATAGACCGTCTCCTCAGGAATTCATTGTCATGCTGGTAGCCTGTCCCCTGGGGATTCCCCATCCCAACCGCAGTCACTAACCCATCTCCCACTAATCCCACTCTATCCTTAGCCATGCTGCTAAACCTTCCTAATTCGTTTGTGATACGAGCACATTCCCTCTCCCAGTCCTCTCTTCCCTTCCTAATCTCTTCCTGAACATAGAGCATAAGTTCTTGTTTCTGCCTCTCTACCGCATCCTGTATTTGCTGAAATACCTCACTTTTAATCCCCTGGATTAGATCCTCCAACCAATCACTCCTTCTCTCTACAAATTTCCCTATTAATTTGTCTATAAATCTGTCCTCCTCCTCATCCCTGCTGGTGATTGACCTTGAACCCCTTCTAGTCATTGCAGTAACAATCTAGCCAAAAAGGCGCTCCTCAATACCTTGCACAATCTGCTAACACAATAGGTGAGTGAATCTCCAATCGTCGTCCCACGTGGTGATATAAGGGTTGCTGCCGAGGTGAGGTCACGCGGTCAGAGGTCGGTGAGGTCTGGTTTCACACTGCACAGTATTTCCTCAACTATTTTGAATTACGCTAATTAAACTGTTTTTCTTCACTACCTTATGGCTCTGGTCAAAACCCAAGGTTTTTTCATTCACTTGTACATTCACTTATAGTCTTTTTCACTTCGAAGTTTCCTGAGTACCCCTCCCACTCCACGAGTGATCCAGGAGCTCCCAACCCACGTCCACCCAACACGATGGTCACAAGACAAGTGTGTGTGTGTGTGTGTGTGTGTGTTTGTGTGTATGTGTGTATGTGTGTGTGTGTGTGTGTGTGTGTGTGTGTGTGTGTGTGTGTGTGTGTGTGTGTGTGTGTGTGTGTGTGTGTGTGTGTGTGTGTGTGTGTGTGTGTGTGTGTGTTTGTATTCACCTATTTGTGTTGGCGGGGGTTGAGCTTTGCTCTTTCGGCCCGCCTTTGTGTGTGTGTGTGTGTGTGTGTGTGTGTGTGTGTGTGTGTGTGTGTGTGTGTGTGTGTGTGTGTGTGTGTGTGTGTGTGTGTGTGTGTGTGTGTGTGTGTGTGTGTGTGTGTGTGTGTGTGTGTGTGTGTGTGTGTGTGTGTGTGTGTGTGTGTGTGTGTGTGTGTGTGTGTGTGTGTGTGCATGTGTACTTTTAGTCAGTGGTAGGGGAGAGTGGGAGGTGGGGGAAGTATTCAGAGGAGGTGGGTGAGGTGTTGTCTTCAGATTACTGCTGGGGGATTAGCGGATTATCTGGGTTCCCAGTGAGCTCACAGTTGCTGTCCCTATTACCTGACTACCACTTACGATTGTATTATTGAATGGAATGCATTAGCTTCTACGATATGATATTATATAAACCTTGCACACTGTTGGAGACTTATGAGAGACACTTACCAGCCAGCCCCCGCAAGCACTCTAGGTGAATACACGGCGTGACGTCGGTAATCCTGTGGTGGTCTTCAGGTCTCCACGTGGGTCCCAGCTGTTTGTGTGTGTGTGTGTGTGTGTGTGTGTGTGTGTGTGTGTGTGTGTGTGTGTGTGTGTGTGTGTGTGTGTGTGTGTGTGTGTGTGTGTGTGTGTGTGTGTGTGTGTGTGTGTCTGTGTGTGTGTCTGTGTGTGTATGGTTGATTCTCTGCGTATTTGAAAGCATTCATCCTTGGTTTCCTCCACTGTCTCCGGACGGCCCTGAATACTTTATGTTATCTCTGTCTCCATATTATCCACCTTGTCTGTTCCTTCATGTTGTCCAAGTTTTCTATTTTCAGATCAACATCAACATTTGTTTTCAAGTATCAAAATTTCCGTGACAACTTGAGCCCATGTACTCCCAATTTCTGGTTTCAGTCCCTTTACTTTCTCCTCAACTAGAGTGGGTACCCGGTGGTGCCCGGGTCGACCCCGTCCCTCTTTCACACACAAAATTACATACCATTCGCATTGACAAGTATAACAAGTAAAGTGCTTGAGAAGGTAATCAGGTGAGGAGTGGTGGAGGATCTGGTGTAGACCAACTGTGAGGTCAGGAGGAAGTTATAAAGAGAAAGTTATGCCTGACAAACTTGATGGTGTTCTATGACAAGGTCCCTAAAGTAAGACAAGATAATGAGTCCTGGGTACACTGTATTCTCAAAGATTACCAAAAAACACTTAATACTGTTCCCTCATGAACGACAGATATACAAGTTAGAGAACCAGGCTGGGATAACTACGAGAACACTGGACTAAAGTAAAGGAGTATCTGAAGGACAGAAAACAAAGAGTCACAGTCAAAGAGCAGGTTTCAGGCTGGAAGAATGTAACGTATGTGGACCTACAAGGTCCTGGGCCCACTCCTGTTTCTAATATATGTGAACGACCTGCCCGAGGGAGTGAGCTCGTATAAATCAATGTGTACTCACCTAATTGTGCTTGCGGGGGTTTAGCTCTGGCTCTTTGGTCCCGCCTCTCAACTGTATATGGTGCATATGATGCAACGCTGATGAGGAATCTTTAAATAGAGGGCTGCGTGAAGTTACAGGAGGACCTAGACAAACTAGACGAGAGCTCACACAAATGGTTGATGGAATTCAATCCCAACAATTGTACAAAAAACGAAGATAGTAAAGGGACAGAGAAGTCCATAAACAATCTACACCATAAAGGAAACCCAACTACAAAAACCAGGAAGAAAGATTTGAGTGGATATATAACCAGCACAAACACCAGGGGCGCACACAAGCAGGATAACAATGGCATCATACGAGACGCTGCCATATATAAGATCATTTAGAAACTAACATCCGGACTCCTTCAAGTCAGTCTACACAACATTTGATAAACCAGTACTAGAAGATGCAACAATGTCATGGGACCAGCACCTTGTGAAGAATAAGTTCAAAACTGAAGAAGTACAAACTTTTGCAACAAGATTGGTGCCAGAGCTGAAACGGCTAAGCTACGAGAATAGTCTATTGGAACTAAATCTCACAACACTAGAGGATAGAAGGAATAGAGGAGACATGATCACAACACACAAGATCACGAGGGGAATAGATAATGTGAACAGGGAAACCTTTTCAATTTGAGAGAAAATAAATGAAGAGAACACAGATGGAAGCTGGAAACCAGAAATGAGCAGTAGGAACGTACCGTGTACGGGTAGTCAACAAGTGGAATACTTTGTAAGAAGAATTTGTAGAAGCCACCTCCATCCACAACCATATCCAACCATATAAGGCCATATCCAACAAATAATCCAACAGCCAAAACAGTTAAATAGTAATGCAGCAGGTACAAGAGGGCCAGTAGTCGGGGCGCCGTGAGCTAGACCTCACTCCCTCGTAGACACAATTACCTCAGCACCCATACACTTGCCAGTGTGTGGTCACACAACATCACCATCAGTCCCTGCAGTAACACCTCCAGTCTTCACTACACACTCCAGATTTTCCTCTAAACACACTCTCCCCCATACACCCCATCACCAACAACCAACCCATCACTGAGTACATACACCCTCCCCCATACACCCCCATCACCAACAACCAACCCATCACTGAGTACATACACCCTCCCCCATACACCCCCCATCACCAACAACCAACCCATCACTGAGTACATACACCCTCCCCCATACACCCCCCATCACCAACAACCAACCCATCACTGAGTACATACACCCTCCCCCATACACCCCCATCACTAACAACCAACCCATCACTGAGTACATACACCCTCCCCCATACACCCCAATCACCAACAACCAACCCATCACTGAGTACATACACCCTCCCCCATACACCCCCATCACCAACAACCAACCCATCACTGAGTACATACACCCTCCCCCATACACCCCCCATCACCAACAACCAACCCATCACTGAGTACATACACCCTCCCCCATACACCCCCCCATCACCAACAACCAACCCATCACTGAGTACATGCACCCTCCCCCATACACCCCCATCACTAACAACCAACCCATCCCTGAGTACATACACCCTCCCCCATACACCCCCATCACCAACAACCAACCCATCACTGAGTACATACACCCTCCCCCATACACCCCATCACCAACAACCAACCCATCACTGAGTACATACACCCTCCCCCATACACCCCCATCACCAACAACCAACCCATCACTGAGTACATACACCCTCCCCCATACACATCCATCACCAACAACCAACCCATCACTGAGTACATACACCCTCCCCCATACACCCCATCACCAACAACCAACCCATCACTGAGTACATACACCCTCCCCCATACACCCTCATCACCAACAACCAACCCATCACTGAGTACATACACCCTCCCCCATACACCCCACTCTACACACATTCACAGTTTTTGCTCAAACGCATCCTCCCTGTAACACCCATGCGCACGCTCCCTGTCCCTCCCATGCACACGCTCCCTGTCTCTCTCATGCACATGCTCCGTGTCTCTCCCATGCACAAGCTCCCTGTCTTCCAGCACACACCCACACCCATCTGTCCCACTGAAACAACCTCCGAGTCTCCACAAAATATTCCCCATTTCCACCACACACACTCTTCCAGTCTTCATTAACATATACTTCCCTATCTCCTGACACGCATACATCCTCTCGCTCACTCATCACGCCCCTTCTCTCTCTCTCTCTCTCTCTCTCTCTCTCTCTCTCTCTCTCTCTCTCTCTCTCTCTCTCTCTCTCTCTCTCTCTCTCTCTCTCTCTCTCTATCTTTCACCGTGACAATTTCTACTACGCACTTTCTACATAACTGTAATCAAAATCCTGTGTCCAGAATCCATATATGTGATCTAAACATTCGTTCTGTCATAATCTGAATACGTTAATATGTATCTGAAACCTAAACTCTGCGGACTCTTGGATGTGCATTTCACTTACTCCGTCTTACTGAAGGATGCTGACGCTGATTGATTCACCTCTAAAGGGAACTGTAGACCGTCAATGACCTCACTATGAGAGACCATAAACTCACCAACATCCTTTCAAAATGGCCCTAAGCTTTTGACTTCCATCCTCGGTCAATCAAGTGAAAGATATTCGTTTTCAAAGGCAGAAGCCGTACCTGGCAGTGCCCATGTATCTGTTTCTCGCTGTCTGGCTCCGTCTATTTTGAGGACTGAACACCCAGCACCCAGACCCTGGTCTGGCCTCTGATCCCCCTTCCTCCAGTCGACTCATTATCACAGACCTCGGTGCGTGATGTTTGTGGGGTACAGCTCGGTGTCCTGCGGTTCCCATTTAAACGCTCTGTGAATATGTCCGAGGCAGTCAGTCGTGCACTGCTTTTCCTCTCAATGGTCTGAGAGGAAAGGAAGATCTGAGTCTGGTCTGAGTCAATGGTCTGGTCTGAGACCAGACCAGATCTGAGTCTGGTCTGGTCAATGGTCTGAGAGGAAAAATGAGCTAGTCTGTAACTAGCTCATTTCAGTCTTTGATATTAATACATAAAGAGTAAATAGTTCACGAGTAATATATATGTCATCCATTACTGATATTGTCCAATAATTTTAGATGAATGTAGTTGATCTGTAGTTGCATTGATATCTAATTTACAGTGTCCATGAGTAAAGGGCACTCACTGATATTACCTACCGATGAGGTACTCTTGAGTTAAAGGTTATCCTTACATAGAGATAACGAGTTTGAAAGGCAATTCCATTTTGTTTATAATATTATTAAATAGATCGTGACAGAGCATCTTTCTCGTTCACTTTAGCTATCCGAGACCTTCCTCTTTAGTTCTTTTCCCTTAACTTTCCTTACCTCTTTCCGTCCACTTATAAATCTTTTTTCATAATCTTTCTCTTGCCTCTCTACATTAGTCCTGTTTTTTTTTATATACTACTTTACTCCTAATCCTTTTTCTTAAGACTATACTATTCTCCTTCTTGACCCATCATCCCTCTCTCACTTGTCTCCTCTACTTCTCTCCTCTCTTCTCATTCTTCTCATTCCAGTGTCACACATTTAACTAGTACATGCCACGATTCTTCTTCGGTGTTTTTAATTGTTGATGACAATGTAATCGGGTCTGAATGAGGGAGGGAGGATTGGTCTGGCAGGTGCGTGTTTATACTCATTAAATTGTGCTCTTCTGTTAGTGCTTCCGGAGACTGAGGTTTCGGTTCTTGGGTCCCGCCTCTCAACCCTCATTCAAACTGGTGCACAGCTTATTGAGCCTGTTGAGCGCAATCATGTCTACGTTTGAAATTGCATGGAATCTGCCTTTGCCACATCTCTTCGTAGTGTATTCCATTTGCTAACTACTCTGACACTAAATATATTTGTACTAATGTCCTTTTGGCTCATTTGGGAACTAATTTCCACCTGTGTCTCCTTGTGCGTGTACCACCCGTGTCACATAGTTTGGTTTTGTCTATGTTAATCCTCTGGGAATGTTGTGGGTAATTATGTCTCCCCTAACTCTTTTGTCTTCCAGTAACATGAGGTTAAATTACTGTAGGCAATCCTCGAATCTCATGCCTCTCTACTCAGGAACCAGTCTGGTGGCCAACCTTTGAACTTTGTCTTGTGTTTAACTATCATTGACTCGAAGTTACAGCCGCTTACGCCAGTAATGGTCTGGAATATGTGGCATACAAAATCCGGAATGGTTCCTTTTACATGTTTCCAAAGGCGGTTGTAATGTTGGCCAAGCCCAAAAATCCTCTGATGATATTCTCTTAATTTTTGTAACAGGAAACAGGTCCCCCCTGTGACCTGTCATCACCTGTAAATCATCGGTGACCTGGGCATCTGTCACCTGTGATGTCAGCTCCCAGATCTTTCCCTCTACTTGATTCGTGAAGGATTTCATCTCGCAATTGGTATTTTGTATCTGGTAGTCAGGTCCTTTCATGAAGATTCATTACTTTATACTTTCTTGAGTTAAAACCTAGTAAGTATTTATTGGACCATTCCTTCAATTTGTCAAGGTCGTCCTGTAGTCTGTTGCAGACTTCCATTGTATTATTTCGTCTCAGATTTTAGTATCATCAATAAACATTAAGAGGGATGAGTCTCAACCCATTAAAAGATCGTTTACGTATAATGAAAACCGGACAGGTCTGAGTGCAGAACCTTGTGACACTCCTGGTGACATCTCGTCATTCTGTTGGACACCCCCTTCACCCAACCTGATAATCCAGACTGTTTCGCCGACTTGTGAACCATCCTCTTGTTGAGTTCTGTGATACAGGGTTCATGACTGCATAAGAAAATGCAGTCTACGCATCCATCTCTTGATGGCTTAATTTTTGTCAACAGGTTATAGAATTATATTCAACTTCTGAGATACGATATCCCTGAACCCATGTATCAACACTATCAACACTCCATGTTGATAGTGTTTTACGAAATCCCTTCCAGATGTGTTATTAGCTTTCTTCTCACGATCTTCTCCATCACACTGCATGGCATACAAGTAAGGGACGCCGGCCTGTAGTTCAGTGCCTCCTACCTGTCACCGACGTTATATATTTTGACCACCGTCGCAGTCTTCCAGTTTCATGGCTGGTCTGCTGCTAACAGGAGATCTAATACAGAGAGTGGAACACTCAGTGCTTCTGCACTATTCGTTTTATATCAATAGTTACAGTCCGTTATATCCGACATCATTTATCACAATCAGATCCGGCAGATTACTCTTAACGTCATCTCCAGTAACTTCAAAATCATTCCAAGCTGCTTGATTTACCGCCATCTTTCCCGCTCTGGTGTTATGACTGGAATCTCTTGTTGAGTTCTTCACACACTTCCCTGTCATTATCTGTGTACTTGTTCTCCCCCGGTCAGCCGGTCGGCCGAGTGGACAGTACAATGGACTTGTGATCGTGTGGTCCCGGGTTCGATCCCGGGCGCCAGAGAGAAACAATGGGCAGAGTTTCTTTCACCCTATGCCCCAGTTACCTAGCAGTAAAATAGGTACCTGGGTGTTAGTCAGCTGTCACGGGCTGCTTCCTGGGGGTGGAGGCCTGGTCGAGGACCAGGCCGCGGGGACTCTAAAGCCCCGAAATCATCTCAAGATAGCCTCAAGATCATAAGATAACCCCTCTTTCTGTTTCAGCTGGTCTGTCACTTTTGCTTTTTTCTGATGTGTCTGTGGAACAGTTTGGGTTGGGTTTTGGCTGTGTGTGTATACTTACCTAATTGTGCCTGTGGGGTTTGAGCTTTGTCTCTTTGGTTCCGCCTCTCAACTGTCAATCAACTGGTGTACAGATTCCTGAGCCTACTAGGCTCTATCATATCTACATATGAAACTGTGTATGGAGTGACTCCACCACATCACTGCCAAGTGCTTTCCATTTATTAACTACTCGGACATTGGAAAAATTCTTTCTAACGTCTCTGTGGTTCATCTGGGTACTAAGTTTCCACCTGTGTCCCCTTGTTCGTGTTCCACCCGTGCGGAAGAGTTTGTCTTTGTCCACCCTGTCAATTCCCCTGAGAATTTTGTAGGTGGTTATCATGTCTCCCCTTACTCTTCTGTTTTCCAGGGACGTGAGGTTCAGCTCCTTTAGCCTTTCCTCGTACCACATTCCTCTCAGTTCCGGGACGAGCCTGGTGGCATACCGCTGAATCTTCTCGAACTTTGTCTTGTGTTTAACTAGGTATGGGCTCCAGGCTGGAGCTTCATATACCAGGAGTGGTCTGACTCCTGTGTTGTTCTTATGTTGGCCAGTCTAGCATATGCTGCTGATGATATCCTTTTGATGTGGGACTCTAGGAACATGTGTGTGTGTGTGTGTGTGTGTGTGTGTGTGTGTGTGTGTGTGTGTGTGTGTGTGTGTGTGTGTGTGTGTGTGTGTGTGTGTGTGTGTGTGTGTGTGTGTGTGTGTGTGTGTGTGTGTGTGTGTGTGTGTGTGTGTGTGTGTGTGTGTGAGTATGTAATCCTTCTCATAATTTTGGCGTCGTCAAAAAACATTAAGAGGAATGAGTCTATACCCTCTGGGAGATCATTTACGTATATCAGAAACAGGATAGGTCCAAGTACAGAGCCCTGTGGGACTCCACTGGTGAATTCACGCCAGTTTGAGGTCTCACCCCTCACTGTAACTCTCTGCTTCCTATTGTTTAGGTACTCCCTTATCCACTGGAGCGCCCTACCAGTTACTCCTGCTTGTCTCTCCAGCTTATGCATCAACCTTTTATGCGGTACTGTGTCAAAGGCTTTCCGACAGTCCAAAAAAATGCAGTCCGCCCACCCTTCTCTTTCTTGCTTAATCTTTGTCACCTGATCGTAGAATTCTATCAAGCCTATAAGGCAAGATTTACCCTCCCTGAACCCATGTTGATGGGTTGTCACGAAGTCTCTTCTCTCCAGATGTGTTACTAGGTTTTTTCTCACAATCTTCTCCATCACCTTGCATGGTATACAAGTTAAGGACACTGGCCTGTAGTTCAGTGCCTCTTGTCTGTCACCCTTTTTGTATATTGGTACTACATTAGCACTCTTCCATATTTCTGGTAGGTCCCCCGTTTCCATTGACCTACTATACCCTATGGAGAGTGGTAAGCAAAGTGCTCCTGCACACTCTTTCAATACCCATGGCGAGATTCCATCCGGCCCAACAGCTTTTCTCACATCCAGCTCCTATAGGTGCTTCTTGACTTCATCTCTTGTAATTTCGAAACCTATCCAAGGTCACCTGGTTTGCTGCCACCTCTTCTAGCGCCGTGACATCTCCCTGTTCTATTGTAAAGATCTCCTGGAACCTTTTGTTGAGTTCTTCACACACCTCTTTGTCATTCTCTGTGTACCTGTCCTCGCCCACCCTAAGTTTCATCACCTGTTCCTTCACTGTTGTCTTCCTCCTGATGTGACTGTGTAGTAGCTTTAGTTCGGTCTTGGCTTTATTAGCTATATTATTTTCATACCTTTTCTCAGCTGCTCTTCTCACACTGACATACTCGTTCCTGGTTCTCTGGTATCTCTCTCTACTTTCTGGTGTTCTGTTATTATGGAAGTTCCTCCATGCCCTTTTCTTCAGTTCCTTTGTTTTCATACATTCCCTATTAAACCACGGATACCTCTTTTGCTTCTCTGTTTTTTCCTGTCGGGCTGTGACAAACCTGCTTACAGCCTCCTGACATTTTTGGGTGACATAGTCCATCATTTCTTGTACGGACTTGGTTCCGAGTTCTGTGTCCCAATGTATATCCCATAGGAATTTATTAATTTCCTCATAGTTTCCCTTTCGGTACGCCAGCCCTTTGGTTCCCAGTTCTTTTTTGGGGGTGATAATTCCCAGCTCAACCATGTACTCAAAGCTCAATACACTATGATCACTCATTCCCAAGGGGGCTTCCAACTTAACTTCCCTTATATCCGACTCATTTAGGGTAAATATCAGATCAAGGAAGGCTGGTTCAACCCCTCCTCTCATTCTTGTCGGTCCCTTGACGTGTTGACTTAGAAAGTTTCTTGTTGCCACATCCAGCAGCTTAGCTCTCCATGTGTCTGGGCCTCCATGTGGGTCTCTGTTCCCCCAATCTATCTTCCCATGGTTGAAGTCTCCCATGATTAGAAGTCTGGATCCGTTCCTGCTAGCCACAGAAGCTGCTCTCTCTATTATATTGATGGTGGCCAAGTTGTTTCTATCATATACCTGTCTGGGTCTTCTATCTTTCGGTGGGAGGTTATATATGACTACTACTATTATTTTCTGTCCTCCAGTTGCTATGGTACTTGATATGTAGTCACTGAAACCTTCACAGTTCTGAATTACCATCTCTTCGAAACTCCAACCTTCTCTTAGTAGCAAAGCTACACCACCTCCTCCTCTCCCTTCTCTCTCTTTCCTCACTACATAGTAGCCTTGTGGAAACACTGCGTTTGTTATGATTTTCGTTAGCTTTGTTTCTGTGAGTGCTATTATGTCTGGGTTTTCTTCTAGTGCCCATTCTCCAAGTTCACTTGTTTTATTTGTAATCCCATCTATGTTAGTGTACATCGCCTTGAAGCTCACTTTCTTCTGTTCATTTTCATGTCCCTTTCTTGGCGAGCATTCTGATGGCGTGGGAAGCTTTTCCGTGGGTGAGAGGATCTGTGAGGTGGTTTGCAGGGTCTCAGAGGATTTTGGGGTGAGGGGTGGGGGTTTAAGGGAAGGGGGGACAGGTAGGGTGTGGGTTAAGGAGATAGGGGGGACATGGAGGATACGGGGTGAGGGGGAGGAGGGATAGGGAGGGTATGGGATGAAGGGGGAGGGGGGACAGGGGGGAAAGGTGGGAGGGGGGGACATGATGGGAATGGGGATGGGGTGTCAGGGTCAGAATGGGGGGGGGGGAGGAGGGAGGGTTTGGTGGGGGCAGGAAGGGTGAGGGGAAGTAAGGGTTTCTATGCAGAGGGGGTTGGTGGTGTTGCCCTCCCCTCTGGTGTTGCTGGGATGCTGGTTTTGGGTTCCCCTCTTGTCTCTGGGACTGTTGTGTTGGGGGCTGTGATTTCCTGGTTTGGTCTTCTCTCCCTGCGCTTCCTCCTTGCCTCCCTGGCTCTCTCCTCCTTCGTCCTGTCCCTCTGCAGGAATACTTTTTTGTATCCCTCCACATGCTGCAGACGACTCTTCCTTTCGAGAATATCCTCCTTTGTGGTTTCGTTTGTAAACACCACCTTTACAAGTCGGTTTCTGTCCTTGTTGTACCAGCCCAACCTGAAAACCTTCTCAATGTTATGTACAGCCCCTTCCATCTGTAACCCCTTCAGTAGCCCATGTACTGCCTCTCTATCCTTGCCGTTCCATTCTTGCCTGCTGGATCCTTCCTGTTCTTTGATGCCTACAACTACCACTGATCTTTTTCTCTCCAGCAGTTGAGTGGTGCACCTTGCTGCTTCCTGTGACGTAGCTGCCTGCATCGCTACCTCCCTCACTGTGTCCATTGCTTCTGAGCTCTTTTTCAGTCTTTCCACAAATGTTTCAAGTACAGAGGCATTTCCTTCCAATGTAACATTCCCACCTTCCCTTTGGATGATAATCTGATGCTCGGTCTCTTTATTTTTCTCTGTGAGGGATTTGATCTCCTCCCTTGCTGATGTCAGCTAACTTTGCAGATTGTTAATTGTAATCCTCATTTCATTCATCTCCCTCCTGAATTCCTCCAGAACTTGGGTTAGCATTTCCTTCGTTTGGTCACCCTGGCTGCTTCCCGTGTCCCTGTTGCGCCTCCTGCCATTTTGCCCCTTGTCAAGAGAGAGAGAGCAAGAGAGAGGGAGAGAGAGCAAGGGAGAGAGAGAGACCAAGAGAGAAAGAGAGAGAGAGAGAGAGCAAGAGAGAAAGAGAGAGAGAGTGCAAGGGAGAGAGAGAGAGCAAGAGAGAGAGAGAGAGCAAGAGAGAGAGAGCCAAAGAGAGCAAGAGAGAGCGAACAAGAGAGAGAGAGAGCAGGAGAGAGCAAAAGAGAGAGAGCAAGAGAGAGAGAGCAAGAGAGAGAGCAAGAGAGAGAGAGAGAGAGAGAGAGAGAGAGAGAGAGAGAGAGAGAGAGAGAGAGAGAAGAGAGAGAGAGAGAGAGAGAGAGAGAGAGAGAGAGAGAGAGAGAGAGAGAGAGAGAGAGAGAGAGACAGAGAGAGACAGAGAGAGAGAGAGAGAGAGAGAGAGAGAGAGAGAGAGAGAGAGAGAGAGAGAGAGAGAGAGAGAGAGAGAGAGAGACAGAGAGAGACAGAGACAGAGACAGAGAGACAGAGACAGAGACAGAGAGAGAGAGAGAGAGAGAGAGAGAGAGAGAGAGAGAGAGAGAGAGAGAGAGAGAGAGAGAGAGAGAGAGAGAGAGAGAGAGAGAGAGAGAGAGAGAGAGAGAGGGAGAGAAAGAGAGAGAACGTGTGTGCGCGTGGGATGGGGGTTAAGAGGAGGTGAGGTGTTCAGCTTATGGCAGGTATGAGAGGGGGTAAGAGAGGGGGTAAGAGAAGAGGAAAGAGAGGGGGACGGATTATGAGAGGTTTTATCCCCTTTCCACGAAAGGTGTTAATCCCTTCTAGCCTGTGTGTGCGTGCATACGTACGTGGGCTTGAGTGCGTGCGTGCGTGCGCATGCGTGCGTGCGTGCGTGTGTCACGAGTTCCCATAGGCGGTAACTTCTACCCAGAATGAGCCACTCTGAGATTTTAAATATATTTTAAAATGTATTATATGTGTATATTTTTTATTTTTGTTGCCTGGTCGTAGAATTCAATTAACCCTGTGAGGCAGGACCTGCCATCCCTGAATCCATGTTGATGCTGTGTTACAAAGTTATTTCGCTCCAGATGCTCCACTGGCTTTCTTCGCACAATCTTCTCCATCAGCTTGCATGGAATGCAGGTTAGGGACACTGGCCTGTAGTTCAGTGCCTCCTGTCTATCCCCTTTCTTGTATATCGGGACTACATAAGCTGCTTTCCAAATTTCTGGCAGTTCCCCTGTTGCCAGTGATTTGTTATGCACTATGGAGAGTGGTAGGCACAGTTCTTCTGCTTCTTCCTTTAGTATCCAAGGGAAGATTCCACCTGGGCCTATAGCCTTTGTCACATCCAACTCTAGTAAACACTTCCTTACTTCCCCGCTGGTAATCTCAAACTCTTCCAGTGGTTCCTGGTTAGCTATTCCCTCTCTTATTTCTGGGATTTCTCCTTGTTCTAAGGTGAAGACCTCTTGAAATTTCTTATTCAGTTCCTCACACACTTCCTTGTCGTTTGTAGTGAATCCTTCTGCCCCTATCCTTAATTTCATAATCTGTTCCTTTACTGTTGTTTTTCTCCTGATGTGGCTATGCAGCAATTTAGGCTGAGTCTTTGCCTTGCTTGCGATGTCATTTTCGTATTGTTTTCCTGCCTCTCTTCTCATCCTGACATATTCCTTCCTGGCATTCTGGTATCTTTCTCTGTTCTCCAGTGTCCTGTTATTCCTATAGTTTCTCCATGCCCTTTTACTCTGCTGCTTAGCTAGCCTACATCTCTGATTAAACCATGGGTTTCTCATCTTCATTTCACTGTTTTCCTTTTGGGCTGGGACAAACTTGTTTGCTGCGTCCTTGCACTTTTGCGTGATGTAGTCCATCATATTTTGGGCCGTCTTTTCCCTGAGCTCTGCTTCCCATGCTATATCTGTTAGGAATTTTCTTATCTCCTCATAGTTTCCCTTTCGGTATGCAAACCTTTTGGTTTCGGTATTCCTCCTCGAGTTCAATAACCCTTCTTCAATCAGGTACTCAAACACAAATACACTGTGGTCGCTCATTCCTACTGGGTCCTCAAAACCGATTTCTCTTATGTCGGAGTCGTTCAGAGTGAAGACCAGGTCGAGTCTCGCTGGTTCGTCATTTCCTCTCATCCTTGTGGGTTCTCTGACATGCTGAGTTAAAAAGTTTCTAGTCACCTCCTCCAGTAGTTTGGTTCTCCACGTATCCTCGCCTCCATGCGGTTCCTGGTTCTCCCAGTCAATTCTTCCGTGATTGAAGTCGCCCATGATGAGCAGGTGGGATCTATTTCTACAGGCAGCAGAGGCTACCCTCTCAATTATTGTGTTAACTGCCTTGTTGTTGTTTTCATATTCTTGACTGTGTGTGTGTGTGTGTGTGTGTGTGTGTGTGTGTGTGTGTGTGTGTGTGTGTGTGTGTGTGTGTGTGTGTGTGTGTGTGTGTGTGTGTGTGTGTGTGTGTGTGTGTGTGTGTGTGTGTGTGTGTGTGTGTGTGTGTGTGTGTGTGTGTGTGTGTGTGTGTGTGTGTGTGTGTGTGTGTGTGTGTGTGTGTGTGTGGACGGTGGTAAAGGGGTGGGTATCAGTATGTGTGCATGTTGAGTGGTGTAAGGGTGTGTACTCAGTTATGCTCTCGGGGGTTGAGGCTTAGCTCTTTGGTCCACCCTGTAAACTGTCAATCAACTGGTGTACAGATCATGGAGCCTATTGAGCCCTATGAAATATACATATGAAACTGTGTATGGAGTCAGCCTCCACCACATCACTACCTAATGCATTCCATTTGTTAACTTCTCTGACACTGAAAACAATCTTTCTAAATGAGTCTCTGTGGCTCATTTGGGTAATAAGTTTCAAACTGTGTTCCCCTTGTTCGTGTTCCACCCATGCTAAATAATCTTTCTTTGTCCATCCTGTCAATTCCCCAGAGTTTTTTGTAGGTGGTTATCAAGTCTCCCCTTACTCTTTTGTCTTCTAGGGACGTGAAGTTTAGCTTCCGTAGCCTTTCCACGTACCTCATACCTCTCAGTTCTGGGACTAGTCTGGTGGCATACCTCTGAATCTTCTCTAACATTGTCTGGTGTTTAACTTGGTATGGACTCAAAACTAGAGCTGTATACGCCAGCATTGATCTTACATAAGTGGTATACAGGGTCCTGATCGATTTCTTACACAAGTTTCTAAAGACAGTTCTTATATTGGCCAGTCTAGCATATGCCGCTGATGATACCCTTTTGATGTGGGCCTCTGGGGACAGGGTCGGTGTGATATCGACTTCCAGATCTTTCTCTCTATTTGACTCTTGTAGGATTTCACCTCCCAAACGGAATTTTGTGTTCAGCCTTCTGCTCCCTTCGCCTAATTTCATTACTATATACTTTCCTGAGTTAAACTTTAGGTGCAATTTTTTAGACCATTCCTCCAGTTTGTCCAGGTCATCCTGTAGTCTCTGTCTATCTTCATCCGTCTTGATTCTTCTCATAATTTTTGCATCATCAGCTAACTTTGAGAGGAATGAGTCTATACCCTCAATTAAGATCGTTTACATATATTAGAAACAGGATGGGTCTAAGTACAGAGCATTGTGGGACTCCGCTGGTGACATCTCGCCACTTTGATGTCTCCCTCCTCACTGTTACTCGCTGTTTCCTGTTGCTTAGATACTCCCTTATCTACTGGAGAACGTTACCTTTTATTCCAGCCTGTTTCTCCACCTTTTGAAATAGCCATTTATGGGGTACTGTGTCAAAGGCTTTCTGACAACTCAAGAAAATGCAGTCTGCCCACCCTACTGTTTCTTGCCTAATTTTTGTCGCCTGATCATAGAATTTTATTAAACCTTTGAGGCACGATTTACCATCTCTGAACCCATGTTGGTGGTGCGTTACAAAACTCTTTTCCTCCAGATGCTCTACGAGCCTTTTCCTCACGATCTTCTCCAGCACCTTGCATGGTATACAAGTTAGGGAAACTGGCCTAAAGGTCAGTGCCTCTTGCCTGCCAACCTTTTGTATATTGGGACTACATTAGCTTTCTTCCACCTTTCCGATAGGTCTCCTGTTTCTAGTGACCTGTTATATACATAGAGAGTGGCACACTTAGGGCTTCTGCACACTCTTTTTTAGTATCCATTGTGAGATTCTGTCAGGCCAAACAGCCTCTGTCACATTCAGCTCCAACAGATTCCTTGTGACTTCATCTCTGGTGAGCTCAAATTCCTCCGAGGGTGCTTGGTTTGTCGCCTCCTCTCTTAGTGCAGGGGCTTTTCCTTGTTCTATTATGAAGACCTCTTGAAATATCATGTTGAGTTCTTCACACACCTCCTTGTCATTCTTTTTGTTTCTGTTCTCCTCTTTTCTCAGTTTCTGTTTCTCCTCTTTTCTTGCCCTCTCGTATCTCTCCCTGCTCTCTGATGTTCTGTTATTCCTGTAGTTTCTTCATGATTTTGCATTCAATTGCTTCACTGCGTTACATTTCTCATTGAACCATGGATTCGTTTGTTGTTTTTCATTTCTCTCCCTTTGAACCAGGATAAACCTGTCTGCAGCTTCCTGACACTTCTGGGCGAAATAATCCATCTTATCCTGTACAGTCTTTTTTCTGAGTTCTGTTTCCATGGTATTCCCCTTAGGACGTTCCTCATTTCGACATATTTTCCTATTCGATAATTTAGCCTCTTCCCATCCTTGTATAGGTTATCCCTACCTCCACCAGATACGCAAATGTTAATACGCTTTGGTCATTCATTTTCATGGGGCTTCACAATTGACTTCTCTAATATCTGACTCATTCAAGGTGAATATCAGGTCGAGTCTAGCTGTTTCGTCATTGTCTCTCATTTTTGTGGGTCCCTTGACATGTTGGCTCAGAAAGTTCCTTGTTGTCACTTCCAAGAGTTTAGCTCTCCACGTATCTGCACCACCGTGTGGGTCCCCCATTCTCCCAGTGTATCTTTCCGCGGTTAAAGTCATTCATGATTAAAATTCTGGATCTATTCCTTCAGGCAACTGAAGTTGCTCTCTCTATTATTTTATCGGTTGCCATGTTGTTCCTTCTCGAACTCCTGTCTGGGTCTATTGTCATTTAGGGGAGGGTTGTAAATGACTACTACGAGTATCTAAGGTCCACCTATTGTCATAGTTCCTGTTATGTGTTCTCTGAATCCTTCACTGCCCGGAATTTCCATTTATTCAAAACTCCAGTACTTTCTTATCAGCAGGACCACTCTTCCACCTCCTCTTCCTTCCCTCTCTTTCCTTACTATTTTGTTGTCCTGTGGAAACATTGCATTTGTTATGATGTCTGACAGTTTCGTTTCTGTGAGTCCTATTACATCTGCGGGTTTTACTGCTCCCCTTCGGCCAGTTCAATTGTAATCCCATCGATGTATGAGTTCATTACCCTGAAGCTCACTTTCCTGCATCCATTATCACACACCCTCCCGTCTGGTGCAGGAAGCCGTTCCATGGGCAGGGTTACTTGGGTAGGATCATTCTTCAGTAGGGTAGTTTCCAGAGGTTTGAAGAGAGGTCGGATGGGGATGGAGGGCTTAGATCTTGAATGAGACTATGTGGAACAGGAACAAGACCAACGGATAGGGAGGTAGAGTGTGCTCGGGGTGAGGAGGGAGGGAGGATTTCGGTGGCATTGTGGTTAAAGTGTAGGGGGAAGGGGAGGTTTTGGCCAGGGGAGGAGGGTGCTCCTCTGGGGTGGCAGGTGAAGGTGATGCAGTTCCCTCTGGGGTTCCTGAATTGCTGATTTAGGGTTCCCCACTCCCCCTCTGGGATTGGTGGGTTGGAGGCTGAGGTTCCCTGGCTCCCTTCCCTCTTCCTACGCCTTTTCCTTGCATCTGCTGCCTCTATTATATCGACCCTGGTCATGTCCCTCTGAAGGGATACCTCTGTATTTCCTTTCATATTGCACTTTGCTCTTCTTTACTACAAAGTCTTCTTTGATGGCCTCGTTCCTGAATACTTTCTTTACAATGTACTCACCTATTTGTACTCAACTATTTGTACTCACCTCCTTGTGCTTGCAGGGGTTGAGCTTTGGCTCTTTGGTCCCGCCTCTCAACTGTCAATCAACAGGTGTACAGATTCCTGAGCCTACTGGGCTCTATCATATCTACATTTGAAACTGTGTATGGAGTCAGCCTCCACCACATCACTGCCTAATGCATTCCATCCGTTAACTACTCTGACACTGAAAAAGTTCCTTCTAACGTCTCTGTGGCTCATGTGGGTACTCAGTTTCCACCTGTGTCCCCTTGTTCGCGTCTCACCAGTGTTGAATAGTTAATCCCACTTTACCCGATCGATTCCTCTGAGGATTTTGTAGGTTGTGATCATTTCTCCCCTTACTCTTCTGTCTTCCAGTGTCGTAAGGTGCATTTTCCGCAGTCTTTCCTCGTAACTCATGCCTCTTAGTTCTAGGACTAGTCTAGTGGCATACCTTTGGACTTTTTCCAGCTTCGTCTTGTGCTTGACAAGGTACGGGCTCCATGCTGGGGCCGCATACTCCAGGATTGGTCTTACATATGTGGTGTACAAGATTCTGAATGATTCCTTACACAGGAATCATTCAGAATCTGGCTAACATCAGAAACGCTGTTCTGATGTTAGCCAGCCTCGCATATGCCACAGACGTTATTCTTTTTATGTGGGCTTCAGGAGACAGGTTTGGTGTGATATCAACTCATAGATCTTTCTCTCTGTCTGTTTCATTAAGTACTTCATCTCCTATTCTGTATCCTGTGTCTGGCCTCCTGTTTCCACTGTCTAGTTTCATTACTTTGCATTTACTCGGGTTGAACTTCAACAGCCATTTGTTGGACCATTCACTCAGTCTGTCTAGGTCATCTTGTAGCCTCCTACTATCGTCCTCAGTTTCAATCCTCCTCATAATTTTTGTATCATCGGCAAACATTGAGAGAAACTATTCTATACCCTCTGGGAGATCATTTACATATATCAGAAACAGTATAGGTCCAAGGACTGACCCCTGCGGGATTCCACTCGTAACGTCTCGCCAATCTGAGACCTCACCTCTCACACTGACTCGTTTTCTCCTGTTGCTTAGGTAATCCTTTATCCAATGGAGTACCTTTCCTTTCACTCCAGCCTGCATCTCCAGCATTTCCACTAGCCTCATGTGTGGCACTGTATCAAAGGCTTTCTGACAATCCAAAAATATACGGTCTGCCCACCCTTCTCTTTCTTGCCCTATTTTTGTTGCCTGGTCGTAGAATCCAATTAACCCTGTGAGGCAGGACCTGCCATCCCTGAACCCATGTTGATGCTGTGTTACAAAGTTCCTTCGCTCCAGATGTTCCCCTAGCTTTCTTCGCACAATCTTCTCCATCAGCTTGCATGCTATGCAGGTTAAGGACACTGACCTTGTAATTCAGTGCCTCATGTCTATCCCCTTTCTTGTATATCGGGAACACGTTAGCTGCTTTCCAAATTTCTGGCAATTCCCCTGTTGCCAGAGATTTGTTATACACTATGGAGAGTGGTAGGCACAGTTCTTCTGCTCCTTCCTTTAGTATCCAAGGGGAGATTCCATCTGGGCCTATAGCCTTTGTCACATCCAACTCTAGTAAAGATTTCCTTACTTCCCCGTTGGTAATCTCAAACTCTTCCAGTGGTTCCTGGTTAGCTATTCCCTCTCTTATCTCTGGGATTTCTCCTTGCTCAAACGTGAAGACCTCCTGGAATTTCTTATTCAGTTCCTCACACACTTCCTTGTCGTTTGTAGTGAATCCTTCTGCCCCTATCCTTAATTTCATAACTTGTTTCTTTACTGTTGTTTTTCTCCTGATGTGGCTATGCAGCAATTTAGGTTGAGTCTTTGCCTTGCTTGCGATGTCATTTTCGTATTGTCTTTCTGCCTCTCTTCTCATTCTGACATATTCATTCCTGGCATTCTGGTATCTTTCTCTGCTCTCCAGTGTCCTGTTATTCCTATAGTTTCTCCATGCCCTTTTACTTTGCTGCTTAGCTAGCCTACATCTCTGATTAAACATGGGTTTCTCATCTTCATTTCACTGGTTTCATTTTTTTTTTGACGGACTACATCACTTTTGCGTGATGTAGTCCATCATATCTTGGGCCGTCTTTCCCCTGAGCTCTGTTTCCCATGCTATATCTGTTAGGAATTTTCTTATCTCCTCATAGTTTCCCTTTCGGTATGCTAACCTTTTTGTTTTAGTATCCCTCCTCGAGTTCAATAACCCTTCTTCAATCAGGTACTCAAACACAAATACACTGTGGTCGCTCATTCCTACTGGGACCTCAAAACCGATTTCTCTTATGTCAGAGTCGTTCAGAGTGAAGACCAGGTCGAGTCTCGCTGGTTCGTCATTTCCTCTCATCCTTGTGGGTTCTCTGACATGCTGGGTTAAAAAGTTTTTTGTCACCACCTCCAGTAGTTTAGATCTCCACGTATCCTCGCCTCCATGCGGTTCCTTGTTCTCCCAGTCAATTCTTCCGTGATTGAAGTCGCCCATGATGAGCAGGTGAGATCTATTTCTACAGGCAACAGAGGCTGCCCTCTCAATTATAGTGTTAACTGCCATGTTTTTGTTTTCATACTCTTGACTGTGTGTGTGTGTGTGTGTGTGTGTGTGTGTGTGTGTGTGTGTGTGTGTGTGTGTGTGTGTGTGTGTGTGTGTGTGTGTGTGTGTGTGTGTGTGTGTGTGTGTGTGTGTGTGTGTGTGTGCGTGTGTACTCACCTAGTTGTACCCACCTAGCTGTGCTTGCGGGGGTTGAGCTTTGGCTCTTTGGCCTCGCCTCTCAACCGTCAATCAACAGGTGTACAGGTTCCTGAGCCTATTGGGCTCTATCATATCTACACTTGAAACTGTGTATGGAGTCAGCCTCCACCACATTACTTCCTAATGCATTCTATTTGTCAACCACTCTGACAATAAAAAAGTTCTTTCTAATATCTCTGTGGCTCATTTGGGCACTCAGTTTCCACCTGTGTCCCCTAGTGCGTGTGCCTCTGGTGTTAAATAGCCTGTCTTTATCAACCCTGTCAATTCCCTTGAGGATCTTGAATGTGGTGATCATGTCCCGCCTAACTCTTCTGTCATCTAGCGACGTGAGGTTTAATTCCCGTAGTCTCTCCTCGTAGCTCATACCTCTCAGCTCGGGTACTAGTCTGGTGGCAAACCTTTGAACCTTTTCCAGTTTAGTCTTATGCTTGACTAGATATGGACTCCATGCTGGAGCCGCATTCTCCAGGATTGGTCTGACATATGTGGTATATAATGTTCTGAAAGCTTCCTTACACAAGTTTCTAAAGGCCGTTCTTATGTTAGCCAACCTGGCATATGCTGCTGATGTTATCCTCTTGATATGACCTAAAGGGGACAGGTCTTGCGTGATATCAACCCCTGGTTCAACCCTTCGCATTAGTTTTTCATCGTTTGCAAACTTTGACATATAAGATTACAGTTAAATCATTTACATAAATGACGAATAATATGGGTCCCAGCACCGATCCTTGAGGCACCCCGCTTCTTATTTTACGCTTGTCTGACTTTTCGCTCCTCACTGTCACTCTTTGACTCCTGTATTTTAAGTAATTATTTACCCTTGTTAGTCCGTCTACTCCCGCCTACCTCCCGAGTTTGTATAGTAACCCCTTGTGTGGTTCTGTATCAAAGGCTTTTTGGTAGTCCAGAAATACGTAATATGCCCAGCCTTTTCTGTCTTGCCTTATCATTAAAGTTCAAGATATTCTTCAGACATGATAACCCTTTCCTACAGCCGTATTATTGTTGTATACAAACCAAGTTCTTCCTAGGTGTGTAAGTTGACTTAACCCTATAATTCTTTCAGGTACTTTGCAAGGGATGCTGGTAATTGTCACTGGTCTGTAGTTAAGTGCCTCTTCTCTACCTCCTTTCTTGTAGATTGGCACCACATTTGCTGTCTTCCAGCAGCTGGGCAATTCTCCCTTCGTAAGTGACTAAAGATTAGTGCTAGAGGTAGGCTGAGGGTCTGTGCTGCTTCTTTTAACATCCATGTGTACTCAGCTAGTTGTGCTTGCGTGGGTTGAGCTCTGGCTCTTTGGTCCCGCCTCTCAACCGTCAATCAACAGGTGTACAGGTTCCTGAGCCTATTGGGCTCTATCATATCTACACTTGAAATGTTCTCCAAGACGTGTGTGCGTGAGAGAGAGTGAGTGTGTGTGTGTGTGAGTTTGAGTGTGTTGGCATTCGCTTTCCAGGGCAAACATCGATCTTTTATCTTCAGAACGCCTACAGTAATCGGCTTATGTTTTTTTTGTAATTCACAGCAGAGAGAGAGAGAGAGAGAGAGAGAAGTGAGAGCGGGGGATGGAAGGGCAGAATACTTTCCAAATCCTTCCTCGGGTCAGAGAGAGACAGAGAGGAGATGGAGGGGATTATTGATGGGAGGGGAAGAAGAGGGGGAAGGAGGATATCTCTCTCTCCTGATATCTACCTCATATCTGTCTCGTAAGGTATCAGACGACATGATACCTTACCTCGTATCTATCCAATAGAAGGTTGTGCGTTAATTAAGGCAGGATTTCTCCCAGGTTATGAAACATGTCAACAAAGACAAAGTTCGTACCACAGGACAAGGTCTGATAATTGTTGCAGTTGAGGTGTAGTTGATGTTGGTAATTATCCTGTGGTTGTTGGCGCTGTGTCTCCGGTGATGGCTGGCACACCTTCCCTACCCTTCACCACCTTCCCTACCCTTCACCACCTTCCCTACCCTTCACCACCTTCCCTACCCTTCACCACCTTCCCTACCCTTCACCACCTTCCCTACCCTTCACCACCTTCCCTACCCTTCACCACCTTCCCTACCCTTCACCACCTTCCCTACCCTTCACCACCTTCCCTACCCTTCACCACCTTCCCTACCCTTCACCACCTTCCCTACCCTTCACCAGCTTCCCTACCCTTCACCACCTTCCCTACCCTTCACCACCTTACCTCCCCTTCCCCACCTTCCCTACCCTTCCCCACCTTCCCTACCCTTCACCACCTTCCCTACCCTTCACCACCTTCCCTACCCTTCACCACCTTCCCTACCCTTCATCACTTTCCCTACCCTTCACCACCTTCCCTACCCTTCACCACCTTCCCTATCCTTCACCACCTTCCCTACCCTTCATCACTTTCCCTACCCTTCACCACCTTCCCTACCCTTCACCACCTTACCTCCCCTTCCCCACCTTCCCTACCCTTCATCACTTTCCCTACCCTTCACCACCTTCCCTACCCTTCACCACCTTCCCTACCCTTCACCACCTTCCCTACCCTTCATCACTTTCCCTACCCTTCTCCACCTTCCCTACCCTTCATCACCTTCCCTACCCTTCACCACCTTCCCTACCCTTCACCACCTTCCCTACCCTTCACCACCTTCCCTACCCTTCATCACTTTCCCTACCCTTCACCACCTTCCCTACCCTTCATCACTTTCCCTACCCTTCACCACCTTCCCTACCCTTCACCACCTTCCCAACCCTTCACCACCTTCCCTACCCTTCTCCACCTTCCCTACCCTTCACCACCTTCCCTACCCTTCCCCACCTTCCCTACCCTTCTCCACCTTCCCTACCCTTCACCACCTTCCCTACCCTTCTCCACCTTCCCTACCCTTCACCACCTTCCCTACCCTTCACCACCTTCCCTACCCTTCACTACCTAAGCTTCCCAACATTACGTTTGTTTTGGGACTCTCATCACTATTCTTGGTATTCCCAACACTTCTTGGGACTCCCAACACTATTCTTGGGACTCTCAACACTATTCTTGGGACCCCAACACTATTCTTGGGACTCCCAACACGATTCTTGGGACTCCCAACACTATTCTTGGGACTCCCAACACGATTCTTGGGACTCCCAACACTATTCTTGGGACTCCCAACACTATTCTTGGGACTTCCAACATTATTCTTGGGACTCTCAACACTATTCTTGGGACTCCCAACACTATTCTTGGGACTCCCAACACGATTCTTGGGACTCCCAACACTATTCTTGGGACTCCCAACACTATTCTTGGGACTCCCAACACTATTCTTGGGACTCCCAACACTATTCTTGGGACTCCCAACACTATTCTTGGGACTCCCAACACTATTCTTGGGACTCCCAACACTATTCTTGGGACTCCCAACACTATTCTTGGGACTCCCAACACTATTCTTGGGACTCCCAACACTATTCTTGGGACTCCCAACACTATTCTTGGGACTCCCAACACTATTCTTGGGATTTGGGAAAGAGGGTGAGTGTGATGGTGGTGGTGAGTGTAGTGATGGTGGCAGAGATCATGTGTAGTGTAGACGTGTCTGGGGGGGGGGGCGACACCCCCCCACTCAAGCCAGTTTACAACACCCAACTTACCTTGTGTAGCGTCCGGGAAGCAACAGCCCCGCGGCCCGGTCTCCGACCGGGCCTCCCCGAGCTTTAATAACAAAGAAAAATGCCGCAGGAATTTATATAGCTATGTATATAATATATTAAATAGTTGCATGTCCGTAGAGGAGACTAGGAGGCCAGACTCATCTAAGTCAGTGGGCACCAGTGTCTAGGGGAGAGGAAGACGCTCTCCAGGTGTCTTGCTATCTTCCTTTCTTCTTGCAACTCTTCTCTATCTCTCTTTACTCCTCCTCCTCCTACTCCTTCCCAACACCGCCAGTCAGGGAAAGGAAGGGTGGGAGGGGGGAGGGAAGGGTGCCAGGGAGGGGCGGGGACAGTGGTGGGACTGGCATACATGCTGACGCTGGAGGGAGAGCCCAGGGAAGCTGTGTCAGCCCCGGCCGACATACCCAAGAGGTCCAGAAGGAATCTTTCACTCAATATATTCTTGCTGAGAACACTTGTGACTCAGACGCTCAATATTCCCTGATATAGTGATATCTTTTTGTGAGGTCTTGCAAGTGAGTCTTGGTTATATGTTCTCATCTCGTCTCTCCCTCGTAGTGTACTAATATTGGGTTCCTTACTATTGGTGCTGATGAGTTGATTTAAGCTGCAAGATAAGATATCTTATCTTATTAGCTCTTAGCTCACCGGAAGACTGTGCTCTCAATTATCATTGATTTTGGGAGCTTTTCATTTGTTTTCATTAGGAATAAACTTTATTTAAAGTTAAGTTGCAATATTGTTAGTTACTGGATGAATCACGAGTGAACTTTGTACTAGAGTCTTCATATGGGCAGTTTGGTTCATCTCTCGTGTATCTGCGCCATGAGCATATATGACCCAGACACAAGACAGCCTCGGAATAAATGATCGCTGATGGAAAGGTCTTGAGATTGAGTGTGATGATTGCTGAGCGCCTTGTGTTGTGGTTGCCACTTTTGGCTGCCGACGATATTGGACGATGGTGGGGAGCCATGCGGACAGTAGCCTTACACATGCAAATATAACCGCCAACATCTCCCTAGTGCTGAAGGCTCCGATGAATTGACCAGTTGAACCAGACTGTGTCAAGGCGGGAGAGGAGTCTTCTTGCACGGTTTTCTATAATATCCGAAATTCGGATATATGAAGGAGAGGGGGAGGCAGGCCCTCCAGGCGAGTGGCCCGGTCTCCAGATGGGAGCGAACATGTGCCCCAGATATGGTTGTGTAGAGTCCCCCCCTGCTATCGTTAAGGTGTAAAGTGTTCACTAAGACTTTCAATTTCATGATTTACTTGCTTGTTACGTTCAGCAGTTAGATCTCCATGGTTACTAAAGAGTCCAGATTTACAGCATTACATCAGCCTCAGTCCAGGTATAATGTGAAGCAAAGTAATAATGATAATTATCTGTATTTTCTCTTCCGCAGAAGTTTTCTATCATCACTTACTCCTTGTCATTCTGGCTTAGCACTTTCTCCTGATAAATACCTTACCTTACCTAACTCTAGTAGGGGTAAATGCTAGAACTTCAGGATGATGAGAAGTTGATCGGTGAAGTAGACATTCCTAATCTAGAGTGGAACGTCAACTTTTCCGCGGCGCGTTCACTTGGAGGTGGTGTTGGTGGTGAGTCGTTCATGGGTGGTGACGAGCGACGCGTTCTCTTGGAGGCTTAGTGGTGGTGCAACAGTTCTGATTTATTAATGACTAATCACGTAATCTAATGAGTCCATCGCTCATTAGCTGTAGGCTGTAGGCTGTAGCCTGAGACATCAGGTGTTCGAAGCTCAGCGAGCAGTTCGTAGTGTCATTCCCAGTCAGGTTCACCTGCATTGTACAACACAGCAGGAGAATTGACAGGGTGGACAAAGACAAACTCTTCAGCACGGGTGGGACACGAACAAGGGGACACAGGTGGAAACTTAGTACCCAGATGAGCTACAGACACGTTAGAAAGAATTTTTTCAGTGTCAGAGTAGTGAATAAATGGAATGAACTAGGAAGTGATGTGGTGGAGGGTGACTCCATACACAGTTTCAAATGTAGATATGATAGAGCCCAGTAGGCTCAGGGATCTGTACACCAGTTGATTGACAGTTGAGAGGCGGGACCAAAGAGCCAAAGCTCAACCCCCGCAAGCACAATTAGGTGAGTACAGCAGTACTGCTGATTTCGGATTAGTCCAGTGAGTGATGCTTCATGGTGGCTCAAGGCAGCAGAACGATCTTCCCTGAAACACTGACGGCCAAAACACTTTATTTGCTCTGAAAATATTGTCTCAAAAACTCTTCCAGTAATTGACAGAAGCGACATTAGTCAGTAATAGTTGACTACTGAATGGTTCTCTATTTATGAACTGGAAAATGCTCTGCCAGCATCTCTGCCCAGCTGCATAACGATCACCATCTCGCCTTGTTCCGTCACTATTCCTTTACTTAAGATGTAAGACTTAAGGAAATGGTGAACTTTATCATATTTTGTTATCAAATACTGACAACGTCGGCAGAGTGCTTGACTCAAGCTGTTGAAGTTGCCTTCCATCATGGCAGTTATATGATCTGCCAGTTGGTCAGACGTTCCGAATTGCTGGTTGCCTCAGCCCCAGTCTCAGTGTTCTCCTGGGACTGGGTCCTCGGACGGACATCTTCCTCCCTTTCCAGTACTTTTTCTATCTCAATTCTATTTTTCACTCTCTCTCAGGAGAGCTATTTTGATGATTGGGAGGTATTGAGCCAAGAGGAACCTTCAATGGAGTACCCGCACGAAAACAGTTTATCATTTATGATAAACATGTTTGTCTATAAAACACAGAGAAACAGTCCCAGTGAAAACTAGTGGAATTACTCCAGCCTCGGGTCTCGAACCTCTGTTATTCCTGATCAATGTAATTAACCTTTCTACTGGGTGAGTTCCCATCCCATTGTTCTACAACGATGCAGGATAATGAGGTTAGTATATACAGAAGCGGACTGTAGTTCACTGTGTGAGAATGTAGAGAAATTAGAAATGTTGGTAAACAAATGGTTGTTAAACTTCCATCAGATCATGTGCAAGGTAATGAGGAGACTAGAGGGAAATTATAACATAAAATAAAGCTAGCAGCAGCAGTCATAAAGGAAGAATAATATGAGACCAAACATAGGATTGGATCAGTAGCTAACACAACACTCACGTGTATGTATAGTTTCCGGTGAGTTTAAACGTGGTTTCTTTAAAGGCTCAAGAAAATTCAACTAGTAGAACTAGTAGGCATCCACCAGTCTCAGGAGACTATGGAGTTGAGCTCTGGTTGTTCATCTGGAGTGGCCTCTCCAGGGCGCAAAGTCAGGGTAGTTTGATACGAAGGAGAAGCTGTTACTCATGCAGCAGGTGCCCACTCTCCATCGCGCCGAAAGTCTCCAGTGGAATGGCAGACGCCAATACGATTGGTTCCGGCGCCGTCGCGGGAACTGTCAGAACGAGGTTGAAGGCAACAACGAACTGCCCCCAGGGGCTCCAGCTCCGGAGTTGACCTCGAAGTTTGTGAAAGAAGACACAGGGACTCCAGACCCGGAGACCGCCGTGGTCGGGGCCGGAGAAGAACCACCCCAGCAAGGGCAAGAGCCACCCCAGCCTCCTGAAGCAGAGCCTGGGGGGCCGCACGAGCCCCAGGAGGTGGACGGCCCGGTCCCGCACCTAAAGGGTCCTGATAGCGATTTTCACAGCTCCCTTTCACCGGAGGCCCGCTTCCTTCCTGACCCAGCAGAAGGAAGAATAATAATTATTGATTACAACCATTATTGTGTACTCACCTATTTGTACTCACCTAGTTGTGCTTGCGGGGGTTGAGCTCTGGTTCTTTGGTCCCGCCTCTCAACCGTCAATCAACAGGTGTACAGGTTCCTGAGCCTATTGGGCTCTATCATATCTACACTTGAAACTGTGTATGGAGTCAGCCTCCACCACATCACTGCCTAAAGCATTCCATTTGTCAACCACTCTGACACCAAAAAAATTCTTTCTACTATCTCTGTGGCCCATTTGGGCACTCAGTTTCCACCTGTGTCCCCTAGTGCGTGGGCCCTTTGTGTTAAATAGCCCGTCTTTATCTACCCTGTCAATTCCTCTGAGAATCTTGTACGTAGTGATCATATCCCCCTAACTCTTCTGTCATCTAGCGACGTGAGGTTTAATTCCCGTAGTCTCTCCTCGTAGCTCATACCTCCCAGCACGGGTACTAGTCTGGTGGCAAACCTTTCAACTTTTTCCAGTTTGGACTTATGCTTGACAAGATATGGACTCCTAGCAGGGGCTGCATACTCCAGGATTGGTCTGACATATGTGGTATACAAAGTTCTGAACGATTCCTTGCACAAGTGTCTAAATGCCGTTCTTATGTTAGCCAACCTGGCATATGCTGCTGATGTTATCCTCTTGATATGGGCTTCAGGGGACAGGTCTGGCGTGATATCAACCCCCAGGTCTTTCTCTCCCTCTGACTCGTGTAGAATTTCATCTCCCAAATGATACCTTGAACTGGCCTCCTGCTCCCTATACCTATCTTCATTACATTACATTTGCTTGGGTTAAACTCTAACAACCATTTGTTCGACCATCCCTTTAGTTTGTATAGGTCTTCTTGAAGCCTCAAGCAGTCCTCCTCTGTCTTAATCCATCTCATAATTTTGGCATCGTCAGCAAACATTGAGAGGAATGAGTCTATGCCCTCCGGGAGATCGTTCACGTATATCAGAAACAGGATAGGACCGAGTATAGAGCCCTGTGGGACTCCACTGGTGAGTTCACGCCAATCTGAGGTCTCACCCCTCACTGTAACTCTTTGCTTCCTATTGCTTAGGTATTACCTTATCCACTGGAGCACCTTACCAGTTACTCCTGCCTGTCTCTCCAGCTTATGTACCAGCCTCTTATGGGGGACTGTATCAAAGGCTTTCCGACAGTCCAAAAAAATGCAGTCTGCCCAGCTGCGAGAGTTCTTTGGGGCTTACAGTCCCCAAGCAGGCATTTGAAGGCATAGACGACGTTGGTTTCCTTCAGGGCGTTCTGCTTGGTGTCTGGGGATTTTTTCATGAGTAGGTTGGCCGTTTTTTTGTTTTTGTAGTAAATTATCAATTGTATTTTCTGATTTTTGTCTGTAGGGATAACGTTCCTATTAATAATATCTGTCAGGACACTTTCCTCCATTTTATGAGCCGTCAAAAAGAAGTTCCCGTAAAACAGTCTAATAAGGGGTTCAGGTGTTGTGTTGGTTGACTCTTCAGAGGTTGCATGGCGTTTCACCTTTCTTTTTATGACGTCTTCAACATAACCATTAGAGAAGCCGCTGTTGACTAGGACCTGCCTTACCCTACCGAGTTTTTGATCAACTTGCTTCCATCCTGAGCTGTGACTGTTATCCCGGCGACATAAGCATTGACAACACTCCTCTTGTACCTGTCTGGGCAGTCACTATTGGCATTGAGGCACATTCCTATGTTTGTTTCCTTAGTGTTGACTGCAGTGCGGAAGCCTCCGTTCCTTTTCGTGACTGTTACATCTAGAAAGGGCTGTTTCCCATCAGAACTAGCATAAGAACTAGTCTCTTATGTGGTACTGTGTCAAAAGCTTTCTGGCAATCCAAAGATATGCAGTCTGCCTAGCCATCTCTTTCTTGTGTGAGTTTTGTTGCAAAGAATTAAATCAATCCTGCGAGGCATGATTTGCAATCTTTGAACTCATGTTGATGCTGTGTTACAAAGTTCTTCCACTCCGGATGTTCCACTAGCTTTTTCGCACAATCTTCTCCATCCCCTTGCATGGTATGCAAGTTAGTTCACTGGCCGGTAGTTCAGTGCCTCCTGCCTATCCCCCTTCTTGTATATCGGGACTGCATTAGCAATCTTTTAAATTTTTGGCAGTTCATCTGTTTCCAGTGATTAGTTATACACCATGGAGAGTGGCCGGCACAGAACTTTTGCTTCTTCCTTCAGTATCCAAGGTGAGATTCCATCCGGGCCTATAGCCTTTGTCACTACCAACTCTAGCAGATGATTTTTCACCTCCCCACTGGTAATCACAAACTCATTTAGTGGTGTTTGGTTAGATATTCCCTCCCTCTCTCTCTCTCTCTCTCTTGAACGTTCCTTTGCTTTACTGTGAGGACCTCATGGAATTTCTTATTGAGTTCCTCGCAAACTTCCTTGTCGTTTGAAGTGAATTTGTCTACCCTTATCCTCAGTTTCATTACCTGTTCCTTCACTGTTGTTTTTTTTCTGATATGACTGTGCAGCAATTTAGGTTGAGTCTTTACCTTGCTTGCTATGCCATTTTCATATTGTCTTTCTGCCTCTCTTCTCACCTTGATGTATTCATTCCTCGTGCTCTGGTATCTTTCTCTGCTCTCAAGTGCCATGTTATTTTTATAATTTATCTACGCCCTTTTCTTTTGTTCCTATGCTAGCTTACATCTCTGATTATACCATGGGTTTCTCGTCTACATTTCATTTCTTTCCTTTTAGACTGGGACGAACTTGTCTTCTGTCTCCTTACGCTTCAGTGTAATGAGGTCCAACATGTCTTGGGCCGCCTTTCTTCTGAGCTCTGTTTTCCATGTTATATCTGTTTGGAATATTCTTATTTCCTCATAGTTTCCCTTTAGGAATACAAGCCTTTTGTTTTTTGAGCCCTTCCTTGGGTATATTAGCCCTTCACCGACCAGATACTGTTATGACCATGGTAGCCTGGGTAGAACGAGTTTACCTTCGTGAGAGTTATTCTGCCTCAAAAAACCTGAGACTGAGAGGTCATAGGAAAGATGTTTATATTAAATAATTGAATAAACGTCAGTGAGTAATCTCAGGATACTACCAGAGGATGGGCGTTGGTAATAAGTGACATGAAATGAGATGTTGATACTTTGGGGACGTGAAGTTATGCTAGCAGGAGGTCGTGACCTCACTCAAGGGACTCAAGTGACGTCGTGCTTTCGTTGATTCTCCCGGAATAAGGAAGAATATAATTCCCTGTGTTAGTGCTGGAGTGAAGCCTACTTGTCTACAAGTGTGAGGAAGCTGGTGGGGACATAGTACACCATTTGTTTGTGATTTTGATATATTAGAGGCGACCTGGAAGAGAGTGTTGTTCGTGCCTTGGTGAAACTTTAATTGTTGTGCCTTCAGGAGGAAGGAAGTAAGCAGGTGTTTCTGTTATGGCGCCTGATAGGCGACGTTGTGAACTCAAGTCATGGACTGAAGGAAGCCTTGTGAAGCAGTCCTGAAGCACTTTTGTGGGCGAACTATGTGAGCGCAATGTTTGAGCTCCAATGAGAGAGCGTTCTCACGTCAGAGATTTCGTCGGTAAGCCTGCTTAATCATTAGTTAATCTAGCAACTAGTGTTTGATTATGTGCCCAATTATCATAAGGACATGGCAGAGGGAGCAGTGGTACCTCTGCCCGGGCCGAAGGTCAGTGGATGACTGAGGGAGAATCCCCCTCAGCGTCTCGACGGGAGCGGCATGCGTCAGGACATGTTCCCAGGTGGACCCGCCCAGGGTGGGGGAGGACCCTCATTGACGGAGCCGTAGTGCCGGCCAAAGAGATGTCAGATGGAGGAGTTTATTTTCTGTGCGTGCATTTAATTATGTTTTGTTAGGAAAACATTTTTATTGGTATAATAATTGAATTTCAGATTCGTTTGGGAAGAAGTTGAAGGAGGAACTTCGAGTTTGAGGAGATGTTAATGGAGGAACTTCGAGGCTGGAGAAGAGGTGTATGCATCAGAGCATCTGCTCAGTGATAGAGCAGAACTCCATAGTGAAGAATTGACTTCAACAGTGTAGAGGAGCTACACGTGTCTGTAGAATCAGTGGTGAAGCATCACTGATGTTGGAGCAGGACTTCGTTGTGCAGCAGACTGGGAGGACTGCAGAAGTGCCTTTCCTGATATTTTGGAGGACCCAGAGATATATATTGGTATTGAGCCTCTAGGAGCAGAACAGAGATTCATGGTGGATAAACATAACTGTATAAGGGAAGTGCTTGAATGCTTCTTGGCATGTAAGACACAGTGTAAGGTCAGAGATCGAGTTCTTCTTTTGTTGGGGATACTTATGTAGATGTTTCTGGTGTTTCAGCTCCAAGCTGAGTTTCATATACTTTTAGAGCTGAGGATACAGTATTGTTGTAACAAGATTTCAGACCCATTTAGTGAGGGAACAGAAAGTGGTAAGTCAAAAGTTGAGCAGCCATTTGATATGGACAGTTGAAGAGGCCAGGATATGATATTGGGATGCTACCGGGTTGTAGCAGGTTAGAGTGTTGTATGATAATGTTCTATTTTATATGTCATGTAAAACCAGAATAAGAGAACTGAGTTGGAACAGGAGAAAAAAAAGAGAAAGCCCAATATGAGAAAGAAAAATAGAAAACAAAACAAATAGAGATAGAAGCCAATAGAGCTTTGATGGCGCAAAGGATTGCTCTGGAAAGAGATTGAACCTGGATTGCCAAAGATTACCACACATGTTTTGCACCCACTGGATAATAAAGTTAGAGAAAAAGACATTCCCCTATTTGTGCGTGAGGAGTCATAGAGCTTCTTCGAGCACTTTGAGAAGATAGCAAACATCAGACAGTGGCCGCAGGAAGAGTGGGCTCAATTGGTACAGTTACGGTTGACCGGCGCTGCCAGAGAAGCGTATAACCAATTGTCTTTGGAGGAATGCCAAGATTACTAGACTGTGAATAGCAGTGTATTGCGTTCTTTACTGTTAACTCCTAAAGCTAACAGAAAGCGCTTCAGAGAAATGATGAAGGTTCCTGCAAGTACGTTTGCTGAGACGGCAAGAGACCTGGAAAGGCGTTTCCAGAAATGGATAGAAGCTGTCGGTGTAGAATTCTATAGTGATTTGAAACAATTGATGATTATGGAGAAATTTCTGGAAATGATGCACCCTGAAACGAAATTTAAGATCCAAGAGGCAGGAGGGAAGAATGTGAGAGACGCAGCATATAGGGCAGATGTGATTACAGAGGCTTATCGGAGCCTAAGGGAAAGCAGAATGAAGAGTGATATGAGACGTAATTATGGCAGACCAAGTGGAGTATGGGAGGACAAAAGTGTCGGGGGCAGGTAAATAAGTATGGTGGCCCCAAACCTAGTGAAGGAAAGTTGCTGAGTCCGCCGGCCGGAGCTAAGCGAGAAACTTATTATGTACCGAGGAGTCAAGAGTCCAGCCACACCCCAACAGAGTGCAGGTGCTGTGCCTGCGCAGAGAACCTCGAACTCGAGTGGACAGAGTCAAAGCTACTCAGGAGGATATAGAAGAGACTTCAATAGATGCTATAAATGTAATGGACGTGGTAACATGATGAAAGATTGTCGGAGGAGCCAGAGAGTTGTGACCCAGACCGTGTGTGACACCCGAAATGAATATATTAATGTATTACAGGACAAACCGCAGAAAGTGAACTTGATGAGCAAGAGGTATAGCCAGTTCATTAGTAAAGGTTGGGTTAGCATAGAAGGTCAACCTGAAGTGGGAGTTAGTATCTTAGGTGATACGGGAACAAATCAGAGCTTGATTCTAAGAAGACTGATCATGGTTGATCGACTTTTAGATGGCAGTCGGAAAATAAGGGTGTATGGATTATTGTCTGAGGGTAACATGCCCATATGTGCTGTCAGGCTGAAGTCAGACTATTTGCCGGCTGAGGTGATGTTGGGAGTGTGTCCCGACATACTTGTTCCAGGAATCGAAGTGATCCACTGCTGGTTGACCAACAATAGCGGGAGTGTTGCGGCCGAGGTCAGTTGTTTGTTCCGTCAGGGGACGCTCTGACGCTGTCTGCCTGTATGCATGTTACAGTCTGGTGCAATAACCAGAGCTCTCTTTTGGAGGTTTAAGTCCCAAAATCCCCAACCCTCTCAGGGCAGAACAGTACTCAAACATCAGTACACTGTGATCGCTTATTCCCACGGGGGCTTCGAAACCGAGTTGCCTTATGTCGGAGTCATTCAGAGTGAAGACTAGGTCGAGTCTTGCTTGTTCATTGTTGCCTCTCATTCTTGTGAGTCCCCTGAAATTCTGACTTAAGAAGTTTCTTGTTGCCACTTCCAACAGTTTAGCTCTCCATGCTTCCTCACCTCCATGTGGTTCCTTGTTTTCCCAGTCTATCCTTCTGTGATTGAAGTTCCCCAAGAGGAAAAGATGGGATCTATTTCTACAGACAGCAGAGGCTGCTCTCTCAATTATAGTGTTAACTGCCATGTTGTTTCTGTCATACTTTTCCCTGGGTCTTCTGTCCTTTGGTGGAGAGTTATACATCACTTCTGCTACTACTCTTGGTCCTCCCATCGTCATGGTGCCTGTAATGTCGTCTCTGAACCCCTTGCAACCTGGGATGACCATCTTCTTGAAACTCCATTCCTTTCTCATTAGAAAGACCACTTCATCTCCTCCCCTTCCTTCCCTCTCTCTCTCTCTCCTGATTATAGTGTAGTTCTGAGGAAACACCGCATTTGTTTATGATTCCTGAGAGTTTGTTTCTGTGAGTTCAATAACATCTGTGTTCCCTTCTTGTGCTCTTTCCCTAAGTTCACTTGCCTTGCTTGTAATCCCAACTCTGTTCAAGTGCATCACCTTGAAACTGACTCTCTTCTTTCCATGCTCAGTTTCTGTTGATTCCACTGGAGTAGGGCAACAAGGGGTGTCTGGGGTGGTATGGCCTAGGACAGAGGACCTGGGGAATTTGAGGGAGAGAAGGCTGGGAGGATCCGGTATGGGGAAGCTATCTGGGGGGGGGGGAGTATCAGAGAGGGTCTAGGGTTGGGGGTCAATTAGGGCTTGGGATGGGGAAGCAGGAGAGGCATGTCACTGCCCCTCCTGCAATGGGGGGAGGGGAGGTCATTGGTTGGAGAATGCAGGGGAGCCTGGAGTAGGGGGTTCGAGAGGTCAGGGGCTGGAGAGGGAAGGGGAGCCTGGGGGGGTGGGGCAGGGTGTGTGTGTGTGTGTGTGTAATTACCTAAGTGTAATTACCTAAGTGTAGTTACAGGATGAGAGCTACGCTCGTGTTGTCCCGTCTTCCCAGCACTCTTTGTCATATAACGCTTTGAAACTACTGACGGTCTTGGCCTCCACCACCTTCATACCTAAGTTGTTCCAACCGTCTACCACTCTGTTTGCGTAAGTGAATTTTCTTATATTTCTTCGGCATCTGTGTTTAGCTAATTTAAATCTATGACCTCTTGTTCCTAAAGTTCCAGGTCTCAGGAAATCTTCCCTATCGATTTTATCAATTCCTGTTACTATTTTGTATGTAGTGATCATATCACCTCTTTTTCATCTGTCTTCTAGTTTTGGCATATTTAATGCTTTTAATCTCTCCTCGTAGCTCTTGCCCTTCAGTTCTGGGAGCCACTTAGTAGCATGTCTTTGCACCTTTTCCAGTTTGTTGTTGTGCTTCTTAAGATATGGTCACCTCACAACCGCTGCATATTGTAGCTTTGGCCTAACAAAAGTCGTGAACAATTTCTTTAGTATATCGCCATCCATGTATTTAAAAGCAATTCTGAAGTTAGAAAGCGTGGCATAGGCTCCTCGCACAATATTCTTTATGTGGTTCTCAGGTGATAGTTTTCTATCTAGAACCACCCCTAGATCTCTTTCTTTATCAGAATTCTTTAAAGATTTCTCACATAATATATAGGTTGTGTGAGGTCTATGTTCTCCTATTCCACATACCATAACATGGCATTTATTAACATTAAATTCAATTTGCCAAGTGATGCTCCATATACTTATTTTGTCTAGGTCATCTTGAAGGGCATGACAATCATCTCAGTTTCTTATCCTTCCTATTATCTTAGCATCATCAGTAAACATGTTCATATAATTCTGTATACCAACTGGTAGACCATTTATGTAGACAATAAATATCACTGGTGCAAGAACTGATCCCTGTGGTACTCCACTTGTGACATTTCCTCAGTCCGATACATTGCCTCTGATCTCTGCCCTCATTTTTCTATCAGTCAGAAAATTTTCATCCATGTTAGAAGTTTACCTGTCACCCCTCCAATATTTTCCAGTTTCCAGAACAACCTCTTATGGGGAACTCTATCGAAAGCCTTTTTTTGGTCCAGATAGATGCAGTCAACCCAACCATCTCTTTCCTGTAATATCTCTGTTGCTCGATCATAGAAACTGAGTAAATTCGATACACAGGATCTTCCAGATCGAAAACCATACTATCTGGCTGATATTATATCATTTCTCTCCAGGTGTTCTACCCATTTGGTTTTAATTATTTTTTCCAATATTTTGACTATTACACTTGTCAATGATACCGGTCTATAATTAAGGGGGTCTTCCCTGCTTCCACTTTTGTAGATTGGAACTATGTTAGCCTTTTTCCACACATCAGCTACAACTCCTGTAAATAGGGATGCATGAAAAATCAGTTGAAGTGGAATGCTGAGCTCAGGTGCACATTCTCTCAGAACCCATGGTGAAACTCCATCTGGACCAAATGCTTTGTTCTTATTTAGCTCCTTGAGCATTTTTTCCACTTCGTCTCTAGTCACCTCTATGTGCTCTATGTTGTTCTCTGGAATTCTTATCGGATCTGGTTCCCTGAAGATTTCATTTTGTACAAACACACTTTGGAACTTTTCGTTTAATGTTTCACACATTTCCTTTTCATTTTCCGTGAATCTATTTCCCATTTTCAACCTCTGAATATTATCCTTTACCTGCAATTTGTTGTTTATGAATTTATAGAATAGACCTGGTTCTGTTTTACATTTGTTTGCGATCCCTTTTTCAAAATTTCTTTCTGCCTCTCTAATCACTACCGTGTAGTTGTTTCTCGCATCTTTGTATCGTTGGTATGTTTGGGGGTTTGGCCTCTTCCTGTATTGATTCCATTTTTGTGTCTTTTGGTCTGTGGCCCTCTCGCAATTTCTGTTGAAAGAATCCTGTTTCCTAGTACTGCATCTCTGTTTTGGTATAAATTTTTTGTGCCTTTATCATATATTTCACAAAACTTGACATACATCTCATTCACTTCCTTGCCTAGCAACAAGTCTGTCCAATTATACTCACTAAAAAAAATTCTAAGGTTGCCATAATGTCCTCTCCTAAAGTCTGGTTTTTCAATTGCATGAACCTTCATATTTTCTTCCAGATTATAACGCATTGCATACTTTATTCCCAAAAGACATGGTCACTTTTACCCAAGGGAGGAAGGTACTGAATGTCAAATATTTCTTCCTCCTTCCTGGTAAATATCAAATCTAGCATGGAGGGAACGTCCCCTTCCCTCATCCTCGTAGCTTGTTTAACATTTTGATACAAGAATGTTTCCAGGATGAGGTCTACATATTTACAGATCCAAAAATCTTTTGTTTTAGCTTCATATGCTTCCCAGTCTATGGACTTCAAGTTGAAGTCGCCGACTATCAACAGTCGTGATCTATCGTTATCCGATCTCGCTATGATCTCTCTCATTATTGTTATAAAACTTTCTCGTTTACTATCTAGCTCCTCCTTTGACCATGTGCTGCTTAGCGGTGGACTATATGCATTTATGATCATTAGTTTATCATCCTCATGGCAGATCTCTAGTGCTATTATGTCAACTTCTTGTGGATTGGCAGTCATTATTTCCTTCACCTTTAGGTGTTCTTTCACCAGCACAGCAACGCCACCGCCTTTCCTAATTTTTCTGTCCCGTCTCCAAATTGAGTAGCCCCTTGGGAATATGACCTCATTTAAAATAACATCTTCAAGTTTTGTCACCGTGAATGCAACAATGTCTGGTGTCTGCAGCTGCATTACATCACTTAACTCCAGTATCTTCGATCTTACTCCATCTATGTTGGTGTATGCAATCTTCAGGAACTTGTTCCCCCTCTTCTTATTTTACACTCCCCCTCTCTCTAATGATTTTGTTGGTTTGCCTTTATGTACCACTTTACTGGTCTGCCTACCCCTATCACTTCGTAGAAAAAAGAGTTGATTTCTTCTTCATTCCTGCTCTCATTTAAACGTTTTGCCTCGGCGAAGTTCAGTTTCAGCTTCTCTCTATCTTCTTTTGAAAGATCTCGTCTTAACGACCACACTTTCCCATCCTCATCACTTTGTAATTTTTTAGCATTCCTTAGTACTTCTTCCATCTGTTTGGCACCATTTAGGGTGATCCTCAAAGGTCGATCTTTCCCTTTTACATATCTGCCTATTCTCCTGTAGTCGCACACATTCTCTATGGTTGTATGACCTTCCACGAGGTCAACAATTTTATCTACTACTTTCGCTTCTTCTACAGCTCTTTCAGACCTAGATGTTATCTCCTATTCTTTGCAGCCAAAAATTATCAGGGACTTACTCCGATCAACTGAGTTTTGCACCAACTTCGGGTTAGATGCCAATTCTTTTCTCACTTCTAGCCTAATGTTTGTTTTATCTTGGTTGCTGCACTGTTTGGCTTCCTTTACTGCTTCTTCAATTTTTTCCTTCTCCTTGGCCACTTGTGCATAGGTGAGTTGCATATCTTTCTTGCAATGTTCTATTCCCTGTGTAACTTCCTCAATCTGTGTTGACAAAAGCTGTTTCTCCTGTTGAATTTCCTTACCTAACCTCTTGTAGTCATTTATGTTTAAATTTACTTTACCGTTTTCCAAAGCTATTTTTAAGAGTTTATTTTCTTCTTCCATGGCTTTGCAATTTGTTTCCAATTGATTCTTATCCGTGCACAAGTCTTTCACTAAACCCTCAAGACATATAACTTTGCTATTTAAATGGTCATTACTTTCTTTCAATTTACTAATTATTTCTACATGAGAGGTCACTATATTTTCTAATTTTACCACCTTGTTGTATACACTGGTTATATCAATGCTTTCTTCACTGAATCCAGCAAAATAAAGGTCTGTTTTGTATTTCCTCTTGCAAGCGGCCATCTTGAATGTTCTTCTCTGCACTGGAAACACTAGAGCAACTTTTTCTCATCCAATTTTTCACTTCCCTTGGCATATTCCTGTTATCTCAACTATTTTTCAAAGGCACTATACCTTTATGTTATCTGGGACCCCACTCACTATCATCATCCTGTACTACAATACTTAGGATTGTTGAAATATGCTGGAGCTCCTCTTGTCTGCCTCTTGGGAAAGAATTTGGGATAAGATGTGTGTGTGCATATGTGTGTGTTTACTAGTTGTGTTTACTAGTTGTGTTTTTGCCGGGGTTGAGCTTTGCTCTTTCGGCCCGCCTCTCAACTGTCAATCAACTGTTTACTAACTACTTTTTTTTTTTTTTTCCACACCACACACACACACACACACACACACCAGGAAGCAGCCCGTGACAGCTGACTAACTCCCAGGTACCTATTTACTGCTAGGTAACAGGGGCACTTAGGGTGAAAGAAACTTTGCCCATTTGTTTCTTCCTCGTGCGGGAATCGAACCCGCGCCACAGAATTACGAGTCCTGCGCGCTATCCACCAGGACGAGGCTGTGTGTGTGTGTGTGTGTGTGTGTGTGTGTGTGTGTGTGTGTGTGTGTGTGTGTGTGTGTGTGTGTGTGTGTGTGTGTGTGTGTGTGTGTATGTGTGTGTGTGTGTGTGTACTCACCTAGTTGTGTTTGCGGGGGTTGAGCCCTGGCTCTTTGGTCCCGCCTCTCAACTGTCAATCAACTGGTGTACAGATTCCTGAGCCTACTGGGCTCTATCATATCTACATTTAAAACTGTGTATGGAGTCAGCCTCCACCACATCACTGCCTAATGCATTCCATTTGTTAACTACTCTGACACTGAAAAAATTCATTCTAATGTCCCTGTGGCTCATCTGGGTACTCAGTTTCCACCTGTGTCCCCTTGTTCCTGTTCCACCTTTGCTAAAGAGTTTGTCTTTGTCCACCCTGTCAATTTCCCTGAGAATTTTATAGGTGATTATCATGTCTCCCCTTACTCTTCTGTTTTCCAGGGATGAGGTGCAGATCCCTTAGCCTTTCCTCATAGCTCATACCTCTCAATTCCAGGATCAGTCCGGTGACATACCTCTGAATCTTTTCTAACTTCGTTTTGTGTTTAACTAGGTATGGACTCCAAGCTGGAGCTGCACTCTCCAGGATTAGTCTTACATCAGTGGTATACAAGGTCCTGAACGATTCCTTATACAAGTTTCTGAACGCAGTTCTTATGTTGGCCAGTCTAGCATATGCCGCTGATGATATCCTTTTGATGTGGGCCTCTGGGGACAGGTCCGGTGTGATATCAACCCCCAGATCATTCTCTCTATTTGACTCTTGCAGGGTGATGGTACACTGCCTAGATACATTATATTCAGCCTTCTGTTCCTTTCGCCTAATTTCATTACTTTACACATTCCTGAATTGAACTTTAGTAGCCATTTTCTAGACCATTCCTCTTGTTTGTCCAAGTCGTCTTGGAAAAACTGGTGGAATTGGGACCAGGGGACCAATTCCTGGTTTATCCAGGGACCAAAGAGACAAAGCTCAACCCCAGCAGGCACAACAAGGTGAGAACAACTAGGTGAGTACACACACACCGATAAGAAAATTCTTAAGATATAACATGGGAATCAGAGCTAAGAGGAAAGACGGCCCAAGACATGATGGAATACATCACGCAGAAGCGTAAGGAGACAGCAGAAAAGTTTATCCCGGCCCAAAAGGTAAAAACTGAAATGCAGATGAGAAACCCATGGTTTAATCAGAGATGTAAGCTTGCTAAGCAATAAAGTAAAAGAGCATGGAGAAACTATAGAAATAACAGGACACTTGAGAGCAGAGAAGGTTACCAGAGAGCCAGGAATGAATACGTCAGGGTGAGAAGAGAGGCAGAAGGGCAATATGAAAACGACATAGCAATCAAGGCTAAGACCCAACCCAATTTGCTGCACAGCCACATCAGGAGAAAGACAACAGTGAAGGAACAGGTAATGAAACTGAGGACAGGGGCAGACAGATTCACTACAAACGATAAAGAGGTGTGCGAGGAACTCAATATGAAATTCCAGGAAATCTTCTGTGTCGGTGTTCCCCCCCTGATATTTCTCCCACACCTGCAGTAAGAGTCATGTCCACTTTACCCAAGCGTTCTCTACGTCGCAGGCATCAGTTTGGTATATGTGGGGGAATGTAGTGTTCTCGGAGTGCCGAGAAATTCATAAAAGAAGAGTATTGTGGGCTGTGGTTTAGGCCCTTTAGGAAGCCAATATGGCGCTGGCTCTTCTGTTTTCCCGCCAAAACTGTGTGACGTCAGTGACACCAGATTGGTCACCGACAGCGACGTGGCACCGGGAGCCAATGAAAACCTCCCGTGGCGAATATGACGTCACGAAGGAAGGGGGGTCCGGTCATCGCGCCGCGCTGGTGCCATCAGTCTAAGACAGCACGTCAAGGAGGTCGGACGTGCGCTGGGGTGTCCTGTCAGTTGGACAGTTTACCCCGTCTCCGGAGGACTTACGCATCACCCGTGGTCTGCCAACACCTGTGGGGTCTTCCTTCGTTCATGTGTTGAACCGAAGAAGGAATTGACGGGATATTGAGCAACAAGTGCTCCAGGAACAGGTGTTGTGCAAGAGTGAAGTCTAGGCAGCGACGAATGCGACGGCTGATAGCTCCACAGTGATGACGTAGTGGATGAGCCAATCCTCCGTGAGGGAATCAGTCTGACACTACACGTCAAGGTGGTTGGACGTGCGAAGATTGGTCCTGTCAGTTTGACAGTTGTTTCCCGCTCCCGTGGATTTTACGCGTCACCCGAAGTCTGCCAGTACTCTGTGAGGTCTTCCTTCGTTCATGTGTTGGACCGAAGAAGGAATCGACGGGATATTGAGCAACAAGTGCTCCAGGACAGGTACTGTGCAAGAAGAAGTGAAGTCTGTGCAGTGACGTATACGACGTCTGAGGCAGTTCACCCGTTTGTGATGGCGTAGTGGCTGAACCGAGCCACTGGGAAGCAGAGGAAGAAGAAAACTATTCGGGAATCCGAACGACTGCAGCCGAGACGTAGGCGGGCAGCCGTAGCTGGGAGGAGAAGTCGACGGCCGGGAGACCGACTCCAACCCTACAAGAAGTCGAGGAGGAGCACGGACCTGCAGTGAAAAGGCATGGAGACGACGCGCTTACGGTGGGACGTTGATTGAGTTCCTGGAGGACACGACAGTGTGTGTGTGGGGGCGTTCCCTACACGAGGCAGGAGCCAGGACCAGGAGCTACAACTCAACTCTCATCGGAGGATAGGTGGAAGTAGGTGATTCTAGTTTCCCTCCCAAATTCCCCTTTAGTTAGCTATATTATTTAGTCTGAGTATTTTGTATGTCGTGAGCAAGGCTCACCTATGTCACAGTAAGGCACCAGTGTGCAGAGTGGTACTATAAAGAGTACTCACGATATATATGATTATTATTGGTGTATGCAGGCACCCGGAGTAATTGATGAATTTACTGTGTTCAGAATGTCTTTCATGAGACTTTAATGTGATCATATAGTGAGAGGATATATATATATCATTACGACAGTATTTGGGAGTTAGGCTATGTGCCCAGTAACTATGTTATTATCATTATAAATGTCTATGACTCATCCATATACATATATATGTCTATGCTCGTGTATTGAACAATCATTCATGTGTGCAGTGATTAATTGTGTTATCGCCCACGAAAGGAATTACTGAGAACTCCAGTAATATATACGTGCTTCCGTTATCATTAAATGAAGGGCAGTGTGTAATACCATGACAGTGAATTATTGTCACCTTTAATATAGAAATGTTTGATTGAGCCCAAGATCAGTGTAGCGAAGTATTTACGTGCTATTGTCGCAAATATTGTGTGTTCGAGCTTCTAGAGATCTTTGAGAACTTAAAGAAACAGAGCGTGTGACGCCAGGGAAACAAGCAATAAACATTCGCGCGGGGGGAGTCGCCCAGCTGATTTTGACATTGACGAGAGGGGGAGCGTTGCCAGCTTAGTGAGTTCATATTATATGTGGGAACCAGCGACTCCCGCCTGAAACAGCTGTTTGCTTATTGATATAATCTTGTGATGTCTTTGAATGAGTTTTAAGTAAAATACAAAATACATTGGTGTTTATATCATTCCCTCCATATTTCTTGTGGCTATGTAATACCTGAAAGCAGAGAGTGATAGAAGTAAATACCTGCCTGATATCAGATCTATTGAGTGTGTCCTTGCCACTGTTACCACAATTCAACAAAACCACTGACGTGTTACTGGACACCGAAAACACCAGTTGGCGACCTTGTGGATAGTAGTAGAGCCCTATGACGGGGCGGGCATACAACAGTTAAGAGAACAAGTTGTGTTCCCACTCCTTCTTGATCAGAGGCCGGTTGGGATTGACTGGGATACTCTCCTGGCGTACAGTGGTGCCGCGAGGATAGAGTGAAGACCCGCAGGGCTACGGTGAGTGACTTTGAGTGTACTGTTGCTCACCCGAGTGAAACCCCGACACTTCACATTAGAGCAAGAAGTTCCAGAAATAAGAGAAGGAATAATTAACCAGACACAACTACAGGAATTTGGATTACCAGTGGAGATGTAGGGAAGCTTCTGCTAGAGTTGGATGTGACAAAGGCTATAGAACCGGATGGAATATCACCATGGATGCTAAAGGAAGGAGCAGAAGCACTGTACCTGCCACTCCCCTTGGTGTATAACAAATCACTAGTAACAGGAAAGCTGCCAGAAATTTGAAAGACAGCAAACGTGTTCCCGATATACAAGAAGGGGGGAAAGACAGGAGGCACTGAACTACAGGCCAGTGTCCCTAAATTGCATACCATGCAAGCTAATGGAGAAAATTGTGCGAAGAAAGCTATTCGAACATCTGAAGTGAAAGAACTTTGTGTCACAACACCAACATGGTTTCAGGGACGGCAGGTCATGCCTCACAGGATTAATTGAATTCTACGATCAGGCAACAAGAATCAGACGAGAAAGAGAGTGGTGGGCAGACTGCATATTTTTGAATTGCTAGAAAGCCTTTGACACAGTGCCACACCAGAGACTAGTGCAAAAGCTGGAGATGCAGGCAGGAGTAAAAGGGAAGGTACTCTATTGGATAAGTGAGTACCTAAATAATAGAAGACAGCGAGTCAGTGTGCGAGGTGAGGTCTCAGATTGACGAGACGTCACCAGTGGGGTCCCGCAGGGTTCAGTCCTTGGACCCCATACTGTTTCTTATATATGTAAATGATCTCCCAGAGGGTACAGAATCATTCCTCTCATTGTTTGCTGATGATGCAAAAATTATGAGGAGGATTAAGACGAGGAAGAGAGTATGAGACTGCAAGATGACCTAGACAGACTGCATGAATGGTCCAACAAATGGCTACTAAAGTTCAACCCGAGTAAATGTAAGGTAATAAAACTAGGCAGTGGAAACAGGAGGCCAGACACAGGATACAGAATGGGAGATGAAGTCCTTCATGAAACGGACAAAGAGAAGAATCTTGGAGTTGATATCACACCAAACCTGTCTCCTGATACTTCACATCAAAATAATAACATCTGCTGCGTATGCGAGGCTGGCTAACATCAGAACTGCCTTCAGAAACCTGTGTAAGGAATCTTTTAGAACCTTGTATACAACATATGTAAGACCAATCCTGGAGTACGCGGCCCCAGCATGGAGCCCGTACCTTGTCTAGCACTAGACGAAGCTGGAAAAATATCAGAGGTATGCGACTGGGCTAGTCCCAGAACTAAAAGACATGAGTTATTAGGAAAGGCTGCTTGAACTGCACCTCAAGTCGCTGGAAGACAGAAGAGCTCGGTGAGACATGATCACTCTATACAAAATTTTCTGGCAAATTGACAGGGTAGACGCGGATGGATTATTTAACACGGGTGGTGCACCCACAGGGGACACAGGTGGAAGCTGAACACCCAAATGAGCCACAGACATATTAGGAAGAACTTTTTCAGTGTCAGAGTAGTTAGTGACGGGAATGCATTAGGCAGTGATGTGGTGGAGGCTGACTCCATACACAGTCTCAAGTGTAGATATGATAGAGCCCAGTAGGCTCAGGAACCTGTACACTTGTTGACTTACAACTAGGTGAATGCACACTCACACATTCTTAGGCTGCAGCCCACAATCCCAGGTACCTATTCACTGCTAGGTGAGCAGAGGTGTGTGTGTATGTGTACTCACCTAATTGTGCTTGCGGGAGTTGAGCTTCGGCCCGCCTTTTAGCTGTCAATCAACTGGTGTGCATGTTCCTGAGCTTATTGAGCTCTATCTTACCAACATTTGAAACTGTGTATGGAGTCAGCCTCCACCACATCACTTCCTAGTGCATTCCATTTACTAACTACTCTGACACTGGCAAAGTTATTTCTAATGTCTCTGTGGCTCATTTGGGTACTCAGCTTCCACCTGTGTCCCCTTGTGGGTGCACCACCCGTGTTTAATAATCTATCCTTATCTACCCCTATCAGTGAGGGAGAGAAGACCTGTTAGGCAGAGCAACGCTAGGATGCAGAGATGGGCCTAGGGACTGAGAGGGGGCTGGGAAGTAGATAGGGGACTGAGAGCTAGAGAGGGGCTGGGTGGCAAAGCAAGTTTTATTTGAAACATAAAGTAGTTTAAATGTAAAATATATAAATCATTAAACTTTAATCGTTATCGCAAATGAAACAATCATTCAACATATTGTTTTATCATTTACATTTGCCACAATAAAAATATCTCAATCAAATTTGGAGCTACGGTCATATAAATATATATGCACCCAACAACAGTCATGATCGTGAAATACGTATGTAAATAAACCAAGTTATTATTGTAACCATTCCAACCGTCGATGGGAAAGAGCGTACAGAATGTATTGCTGTTGATTGTCAGTCTGTAATTTTTACACAAATTCAAAACATTTTTGTATCAAATGTCACTCCCATCAATTACAGGATGGAAGCAAAATTATTTTTGCGCGATTGGTTGAATACAATTATATATCGCTTCACCACAGGTCGAATACAATTATATATCGCTTCACCACAGGTCGAATACAATTATATATCGCTTCACCACAGGTCGAATACAGTCATATATCGCTTCACCACAGGTCGAATACAGTCATATATCGCTTCACCACAGTCCGAATACAGTTATATATCGCTTCACCACAGGTCGAATACAGTCATATATCGCTTCACCACAGGTCGAATACAATCATATATCTCTTCACCACAGGTCGAATACAGTCATATATCGCTTCACCACAGTCCGAATACAGTCATATATCGCTTTACCACAGGTCGAATACAGTCATATATCGCTTCACCACAGGTCGAATACAGTCATATATCGCTTCACAACAGGTCGAATACAGTCATATATCTCTTCACCACAGGTCGAATACAATCATATATCGCTTCACGACAGGTCGAATACAATCATATATCGCTTCACAACAGGTCGAATACAATCATATATCGCTTCACAACAGGTCGAATACAATATGATTTTGCACGACCAGTCCGGTCGTGTTGGTCGAGCGGTTAAGGGATCCTGTACGCCAGCAGAGTGCTCCTGGCAGTATGGGTTCGAGTCACTTCTGGGGTGTGAGTTTTCAGTTGCATATAGTCCGGGGCACCATTCAGGCTTGTTCGCATATATATATATATATATATATATATATATATATATATATATATATATATATATATATATATATATATATATATATTGTGACGGTAACGCGTTGGTGTTCGGCTGTTTAAGGCTAGGGGTATGGCCTCGTCACATAGTTATAAAAAAAAATAGAAAAACTGGAACTTCGTCTGTGGTAAGGTAAGGAGAAGACACACAAAACACAAGTAAACTTTAACAATGAAATTTTAATTACGTTAAATAAATCAAAACATGAAAATAATGCACAAACAAATATGTATAATAAAATCAATCAATCAAAATAATAAGAATACTTAAATGACACAATGAAAAGTTACGTTAAGGCAAAATAACAAGAAGTGCAACACAAAGGTAAGTGGGAGGTGCTGGAATATTGGCTTAAAGCCACCACCTCTCTCAGTACACGCTAACGTCTAGCTGGGAGGAGTGCTGGCTACGAAAGCACTGAACATTCTGAGGACTGATGTTGGGGCGACCCCAGACATCAGGTAGTATTGGGGGGCGAGTGCAGGTGCAGCCAGACCGGCGACCAATCAGCGGAGCCGTAGCGATCAACGGGTAGTTTGGTGGTTGGAGTTCGAACAGGTGGCTGGTTGCATACGTTTCTGCTCACCCTGGCAAGCCTTGCTGGTGCTGGTGTTGTTGGCGTTGTTGGACATTTCTTCCATAGTCTTTTTATATAATTGTGAAGACGTAATTTTGGAGGGAAGAGCAGGCTCAATCTCTTGAAGGAGATTATCGTCACAACTCTCCCCCGAAGCCTGCGGTTCTGGAAGAAGTACGTCGTTATGTGGTGGAGTAATGGATGGAGTCGCTTCTACTTCATAAACTCTGGAGAGGGCATCGGCTATGGTGTTGTCAGAACCCTTGATATAGCGGATCTCCAGGTTGAAGTCTTGTAAATACAGAGCCCATCGTAGAAGACGCTGGTTGGTGAATTGGGCTTGATGTAGGAAGCGGAGAGGGTTGTGGTCTGAGAAGATGGTGGTAGACCTGGCGCCTTGTAGGTACGGAGCGAAGTGTTGGAGGTTCAGGACGATGGATAGTAGCTCCTTTTCAATTGTTCCGTAGATCCTTGTAGCAGTAGTCGCTGACAGGTGTATTCTTCTCGCCTCGTTGCTGCATCACGACACCACCCACGTCGGTACCATTGGCGTCGACATGGAGGATGAAGGGCTTATCTGACGAGGTGAGAGTGGAATTAGAAGAGGGCATAGGAGCACGATTATTATCCTGAAAGCATTTGGGAAGATCATTAAGGATTTTGGAATTAGAAAGCGCCGACTCCTTGTCAGTGCTTTCGGGAGAAGAAGCCGGGATGGTCTCACTGTGGATGTAGGGTTCTGTGAAGGTAGAACAATTAATCAAGACAGTGGGAGGAGTACCATTATATTGCTTCAGGAGGTTGACGTGGCACAGCTGGGTCTTCCGCCGCCTATCTGGAGTCTCTATCACATAATTATTATTATTCCTGCACTCTTTGACGCAGTAGGGTCCTGAAAATCTGTTTTGTAAAGGTGAACCTGGGATAGGAAAATAAGCAAGGACGAAGTCTCCCGGCTTGAATTTTCTTACTTTGCTGGTCTGGTCGTAATGAGTCTTCATTCTCACCTGGGCTTTCAATAGATTATCATGGGCAAAGCGGTGGACTCTCTCTAGAATGTGCTGAAGGTTTTGAAGAAACTGGGGCACATTCTGATGCTCACTGAAGGTGGCATCTCTGAGAGAGTCTTTGAAAGCCTTAAGGGGAGTACGGCACTTACGGCCGTAGAGCATCTCATAAGGAGATACTCCTAGGGACTCATTGGGGAGACTTCTGAAAATACACATTATTAGGTCAATCTGCTTATCCCAATCCTTTGAGGTTTCACTACAAAACTTTTTCAAGAGTGCTTTGATGGTCTGATGACTACGTTCAAGAGAACCCTGTGAAGCAGGATGATAGGGGCTGGACAATACCTGTTTGATGTTGAACTCCTCCAGTGTTCTTTTGAAGAGATCACTGGTGAAGTTGGTGCCACAGTCACTTTGAATCTCCCTGGGAAATCCGTATTGAGTGAAGATCTTCAGTAGATGTTTGATAACCGTAGCAGCCGTGATGTTCTTCACTGGAACTGCTATGGGAAATCTGGTGGTAGGACACAGGATGGTTAGGATGTAGGCGTTACCTGAACTGGTCCGAGGTAAAGGACCAACACAGTCTATTATGAGTCTGTGGAAAGGTTCCGCAGGCACCTGTATGGGAATCAGTGGTGCTCTGGGAATGGAGACGTTCGGTTTGCCTGCCCTCTGACATGTATGACACTGTTTTACGTACTGTTTGACGTTGTTTACCATACCTGGCCAGTAGTAGTCTTGACGAATCCCATGGTAAGTCTTGTTGAAGCCGTAGTGGGAGAATGATCCGTGGGCCAGGTGTAGAATAGTGGGCCGCAGGCTGGTGGGAATCACAAGTTGTTCGGTGTTGGCCCAATCGTCCTCCTCCTTCAGTTTACTGGGTCTATATCTGCGGTAGAGCAAGTCGTTCTCTAGGAAGAACCCAGGAATACTGTCGGGTTGAGTCTCAGCCTGGAAAAACAATGGTGTTAAAGTAAGATCTTCCCTCTGCAACTTACGGAACTCCAACTTGGTCAGATGCGGGGGTAGTTTCTGAGGGTCTTGAGGGACAGCGGTAGCAGTAGAGTCAGCTGGCTGTGGACGTGCGGCTTGTGCACGGGTGGTCTCGAGAACCGGAGGAGAAACTTCATCACTCTCTTGAACCTCTGCTGGAACATACTCAAGAATAGGGTTACTTGGCACAGAGTTACACACCTGGGGTTGTCCATGACGATCAGGTTGGTTGGTTGCAGGTCTTCTGCCAAGTCGTTGCCTAGGAGAAGTTGCACTCCAGGCATGGGAAAAGGCTTTTCCCTGACGGCGACTTGGACTTCCCCGTTCACGTAGGGACAATCCAGGTGGACTCTGGCGAGAGGGTATGGAGTGGTAGCAGTGAGGTCAGTGATGAAGACTGTTTCCCCGGTGTAGACTATGTTGGGCACAGCCGACTTCAAGATGATCGATTGTAGAGCCGCTGTGTCCCTCAAGATCTTCAATTTGAAACGTCCCTCCGGATTTGAACCGTTGGCAGAGACAGTTCCAGTATACAGGTGGTTACTGAAAAGAGAAAGATCATTAACATCAACACCAACATTCATCACAGGCTTACCGGACTTAGGAGGAGTTGGTTTGGGTCGTTGTGGGTCAGTGGTTCCCTTGTATTGAGACTTACCACACTTGTCTATGGTATGTCCATAGAGTCTACAATACTTGCAGTACAGTTGTGAACCAGCTTGATCGGGGCTCACCTTCTCGTAACTGTACCACGACTTCTTACTGGAGGATGGTTCAGGTGTCAGCCGGTGGATGAGGCTGTAAGTGTCAGCCGACTTAGCACACTTCAGGTAGTCGGTTTCTTCTTTATCTGCTAAGTAGAGGCGGACAGGAGGCGGCACACGTCTCAAGAATTCTTCAACAAGCATCAGGTTCACGAGTTCTGTAAAAGTAGAGACATGTGCTGCTTCCAGCCATTTCATGAAATACCTCCGTTTCGTGTTAGCAAACTCGAGGAAGGTAGTGGTACTTGCCTTCAGGTGGTCACGGAATTTCCTTCTATAACTTTCGGTGGAAAGTAGGTAGGCGTCTAACACTGCTTGTTTCAGAGTGTAGTAGTCATTCTCAGACGCCAAAGTACTGAGTGTGACTGCAGCTCTACCTGTAAGATGGACTCTGAGAAGTGTGGCCCATTGGTTGACAGGCCAACTGAGTTGATTAGCAAGGGTTTCAAAGGTGGTGAAAAAAACATCAACTTCTGCTTCTACAAAGGATGGCATTAACTTACTTGCATGTGATATATTAAAACTGACGGGAAGATTGGCAGTAGCTTGCTGGCGTTGGGTGAAGTGTGAAGTTTCCAAGGAGATTTCGCGTTGACGACACTCTAGAGCCAGAGTCGCTTGTTGCTTGTCATGTTCGCGTTGTATTTCCAACTCGCGTTGTTTGGTTTCAAGCTGTACTCTTTCACGTTCACGGAGTAATGCGACCTCGCGTTCGTGTTCTTCTCTCCTCAAGGCAGCTTCGCGTTCTTGTTCGTCTCTCCTCAAGGCAGCTTCACGTTCTTGTTCGTCTCTCCTCAAAGCAGCTTCGCGTTCGTGCTCTTCCCTTCGTATGGCAGCTGCTTCTCTTTGCTGCTCACGTTCAATCTTGGCCAGCTCTAGTTTAAGTTTCATCGTAGCCAAGTCAGTTTTCTCTGCAATATAGTAAGTTTCATGAGTTTCAGAGTCTATCTTACCTTGCTCTAAATAGTAATCCAGCAACAGGTTGTGTAGGTCATTTTTGTTGGCTTGGTAGGGAACTTCTAGTTGATACTCATGTGCAAGAGTTTGTAGTTCAGTCCTCTTGGCACGACTCAAAGTCCCTATTTCACCTGCTGGATTTGCACGGAAAGTTTGGAGACGAAACATGGTGAAATTAGCAAATAAAGGTACACGAATGTTCAATAATGAAATGTCAGAAACAGGACAACGTGGCAACTGGCACCTATCCTGTGTGATCTTTAACAATTAACGTTAAGTGAAAGATATTAAATGATTAAATTAAATCAAGGGCGCAGGAAATCTTGTACCCGGTACTCATGTAAGAGAATAAGGGCAAGAAAATCCTACTAACAAATGAAACAAAGTTTCGAAAACAAATGAAACAGTTAAATGCTTCAAAAGTAAAATTGGTAGTCCAAGGATGTAGGCATACCTTGCCAAGTCTCTATAGGACATAAAGCAAGTTTTTCCCACTGAATTTAATATGATACTTACAGAATTAGCGAACTTTTGTGCTCTGAAAAAATAAGCTAATTCCCTACCGTTGTATGTATCATCATCTCTGACTGACGTGTAGGGGTGCGAGGTGTCAACTGGTGACGAGAACTGCTGCTGAGGTCCCAATTCAGCAACTAAAGTTCGAGCTAGAGGAACTATGGCCCTCTTTGTCCTCCTACAGTCAGATTGCAGAAGATTGGGTACTCTTGACCCGGGGCAGACCACAGTACCAGGGTACCAATATGATGATCTGTCAGAATGAGAAATATTCAAGGGACATAGATGGTAAATACGAGTAATAACATGGAGGGAGAGATGACCAATTAAGAGTATGACTGCGGCCTACAGTCACCACGTAATCCAAAGTTGTCTCACCTTCACTATATGTTACTCTCGTAATGCACAATACACCGCACCTTATAAAAAATGAAATTGAATGAAAAATAGTAAAGCTACGTTAACAGAGTTAAATACGCTTACCATAAATTACCACTTGGCACCAGTACCTGAGTGAGGCTCCTAGGACAGGCCCCCATATAACTTGTGACGGTAACGCGTTGGTGTTCGGCTGTTTAAGGCTAGGGGTATGGCCTCGTCACATAGTTATAAAAAAAAATAGAAAAACTGGAACTTCGTCTGTGGTAAGGTAAGGAGAAGACACACAAAACACAAGTAAACTTTAACAATGAAATTTTAATTACGTTAAATAAATCAAAACATGAAAATAATGCACAAACAAATATGTATAATAAAATCAATCAATCAAAATAATAAGAATACTTAAATGACACAATGAAAAGTTACGTTAAGGCAAAATAACAAGAAGTGCAACACAAAGGTAAGTGGGAGGTGCTGGAATATTGGCTTAAAGCCACCACCTCTCTCAGTACACGCTAACGTCTAGCTGGGAGGAGTGCTGGCTACGAAAGCACTGAACATTCTGAGGACTGATGTTGGGGCGACCCCAGACATCAGGTAGTATTGGGGGGCGAGTGCAGGTGCAGCCAGACCGGCGACCAATCAGCGGAGCCGTAGCGATCAACGGGTAGTTTGGTGGTTGGAGTTCGAACAGGTGGCTGGTTGCATACGTTTCTGCTCACCCTGGCAAGCCTTGCTGGTGCTGGTGTTGTTGGCGTTGTTGGACATTTCTTCCATAGTCTTTTTATATAATTGTGAAGACGTAATTTTGGAGGGAAGAGCAGGCTCAATCTCTTGAAGGAGATTATCGTCACAATATATATATATATATATATATATATATATATATATATATATATATATATATATATATATATATATGTAGTACCTAGTAGCCAGAATGCACTTCTCGGCCTACTATGCAAGGCCCGATTTGCCTAATAAGCCAAGTTTTCCTGAACTAATACATTTTCTCAAATTTTTTCTTATGAAATGATAAAGCTACCCATTTCATTATGTATAAGGTCAATTTTTTTTATTGGAGTTAAAATTAACGTAGATATATGACCGAACCTAACCAACCCTACCTAATCTAACCTAACCTATCTTTATAGGTTAGGTTAGGTATCCGAAAAAGGTAGGTTAGGTTAGGTTAGGTAGGTTAGGTAGTCGAAAAACAATTAATTCAGGAAAACTTGGCTTATTAGGCAAATCAGCCCTTGCATAGTAGGCTGAGAAGTGCGTTCTGGCTGCTAGGTACGACATATATATATATCACTAAGAACTCTTTGACCCGGCCAGGATTCACGGTACTCACGGCACGGTGGTCACGGTACTGTGTACGTTTAGGGGTGATCCTGGACGGCATGGGTTCGAATCCTGGCCGGGTCAAAGAGTTCTTAATGATATATGGCTTAGAATAATTTTCGAATACTTTTTTAACTAACTTTAGAATACTTTCTAACTTTAGAATACTTTCCGACCAGAAGATTCGAACCCTTGCCAGCACAGAAGCCTTACAGCAACTGGCATAACTGGTACGCCTTTATCCCACTGCACCAAACTTACTTTCCACTGCACAATTAACCCACAGCACCAAACTTTAATATTGTGTTTGGTGCAGTGGGTTAAAGTCGTACCAGTTATACCAGTTGCTGTAAGGCTTCTGTGCTGGCTAGGGTTCGAATTTCCGGGTGGGAAAGGGTTCTAAAGTTATATATATATATATATATATATATATATGCGAACAAGCCTGAATGGTCCCCAGGACTATATCTGGGGCTGGGGTGTGAGTTTTCAGTCATATATATATATATATATATATATATATATATATATATATATATATATATATATATATATATATATATATGTCGTACCTAGTAGCCAGAACGCACTTCTCAGCCTACTATGCAAGGCCCAATTTGCCTAATAAGCCGAGTTTGCATGAATTAATTGTTTTTCGACTACCTAACCTACCTAACCTAACCTAACCTAACTTTTTCGGCTACCTAACCTAACCTAATGTATAAAGATAGGTTAGGTTAGGTTAGGTAGGGTTGGTTAGGTTCGGTCATATATCTAAGTTAATTTTAACTCCAATAAATAAAAAATGACCTCATACATAATGAAATGGGTAGCTTTATCATTTCATAAGAAAAAAATTAGAAAAAATATAATAATTCAGGACAACTTGGCTTATTAGGCAAATCGGGCCTTGCATAGTAGGCCGAGAAGTGCATTCTGGCTACTAGGTACGACATATATATATATATATATATATATATATATATATATATATATATATATATATATATATATATATATATATATATATATATATGACAATGTCAGACCACGGAGGAAAAATGAAACAGGAAATTTCCTTAAGTACTTTCGTATATTAAATACATCTTGAGAAGGTCATTTTACAGATCGAGTGATGGGTATAAATAGGCCGATTGGTCTTAAGCTTTGTTACCCACTGAATTTTTTGGAAGTTTGTCGTAACAAAGCTCGTCGTACATATTATAATAATGTATGCAGTGAAAGGATTCGCCCAAAGAATGTGTTATGTTTACCATATTTCTCTGGGTTTGAGAATATTGTCAAGGCCTTGAAACTTTTTAATATAGATGTAATGTTTAGCTACGAAAACACTGTTGGTAAGCTATTAGTAAGGAACAGCCCTCGTAGTGATAATTGCGTCATTTATAAAATACCTTGTAAGGAATGTAATAAGTTCTATGTCGGGCAAACATCTAAAGATTTAAAATGTAGAATATCGCAACATAAATACTCTGTAAGACATGGCCAATTGTCTAATGCTTTGTTTGTGCATTTGTCAGAAAAAGCTCACCAAATTGATTGGGAGATGGCTTCTTCAATAACAAATTGTAAAAGCACCTATAACAGAAACATAATTGAATCTGCTTTGATACAGATCACCAAATTCTGTATTTACTAAAGAGGAACTTAAATATATGCCTTCAGCCGAACAAGTCTATGTGGGTGGGGACGAGGACAGGTTGACGAGTTTAGCAGTTACCAGGGAGGATGTTCTTAAACAAATAGTAAAACTCAAACCAAACAAATCCCCAGGGCCGGATGAAGTGTTTGCTAGGGTGCTTAAAGAATGCAAAGAGGAGCTTTGTGACCCACTGTCAACCATATTTAATAAATCAATAGAGTCAGGCAGAGTGCCAGAGTTTTGGAAAGTTGCTAATGTGATACCAGTTTTTAAGAAAGGAGATAGATCACTTGCGTCTAACTATCGACCAATTAGCCTAACGTCTATTGTGGGAAAGTTACTCGAATCTATAATAGCAAATAAAATTCGTCTTCATCTTGAAAAACATAAATTAATAATTGAGTCGCAACATGGTTTTATAAATGGCCGTTCATGTTTAACAAATTTGTTATCTTTTTATTCTAGCATTGTTGAGGCAGTTGATAGTGGTAAGGATTGCGATGTTGTATACCTTGACTTTAGCAAAGCTTTTGATACAGTGCCACATGAAAGACTGATTAAAAAAATAGAGTCTCATGGTATTGGGGGTGCTATATTAAGCTGGATTAGGGCATGGCTATACCAAAGGAAACAGAGAGTTAGTATAAATGGAATCAAGTCAGAGTGGGAAAATGTTGTAAGTGGAGTGCCTCAAGGCTCTGTCCTGGGACCTCTGTTGTTTATAATATATATAAATGATTTAGATTCAGGTTTGAGTAGCAACATTTGCAAATTTGCCGATGATACGAAAATCGGTAGGGAAATTAATTCGGAGGAGGACTCACTATCACTTCAAGTTGATCTAGATAGGGTTTTGAAATGGTCAAAGGATTGGCAGATGCAGTTTAATGCTGATAAATGTAAAGTTCTGAGGTTAGGTAATGATGATAAAGTTACAAGATACGAGCTAGATGGTGTTGTGATTGCGAAGTCGGATTGCGAAAGGGATCTGGGAGTTATGATTAGTAAGAATTTAAAACAAAAGGATCAATGCATAAATGTTCGTAATAAGGCAAATCGGACACTTGGATTTATTAATCGCAGCGTTAGTAACAAGACACCTGGTGTGGTTCTCAAGCTATATCTTGCTCTAGTTAGGCCCCATTTAGATTATGCAGTTCAGTTTTGGTCGCCATATTATAGAATGGAAATAAATTCACTTGAACGTGTCCAGCGTAGGATGACTAAGTTAATTCCCCAAATTAGAAATCTTTCATATGAAGAAAGATTAACAAAGCTTAAGTTGCATTCACTGGAAAGGCGAAGAGTTAGGGGTGACATGATAGAGGTTTACAAGTGGATGAATGGACATAACCGGGGGGATATTAATAGGGTATTAAAAGTATCAACACAGGACAGAACACGAAACAATGGATATAAATTGGATAAGTTTAGATTTAGGAAAGACTTGGGTAAATACTGGTTCAGTAACAGGGTTGTTGATTTGTGGAACCAATTGCCGCGTAACATTGTGGAGGTGGGGTCCCTCGATTGTTTCAAGCACGGGTTGGACAAGTATATGAGTGGGATTGGGTGGTTATAGAATAGGAGCTGCCTCGTATGGGCCAATAGGCCTTCTGCAGTTACCTTTGTTCTTATGTTCTTATGTTCTTATATTAATAATAGGGTATTAAAAGTATCAACACAGGACAGAACACGAAACAATGGGTATAAATTGGATAAGTTTAGATTTAGGAATGACTTGGGTAAATACTGGTTCAGTAACAGGGTTGTTGATTTGTGGAACCAATTGCCGCGTAACATTGTGGAGGTGGGGTCCCTCGATTGTTTCAAGCACGGGTTGGACAAGTATATGAGTGGGATTGGGTGGTTATAGAATAGGAGCTGCCTCGTATGGGCCAATAGGCCTTCTGCAGTTACCTTTGTTCTTATGTTCTTATGTTCTTATGTTCAAAGAAAGTAATTTGAATATTAGCAGTGGTCTATATAACTTAGATCCATTTCTAATAGATCAGCTAAAGGGCGATTTAAGTAGAATCATTGAAAAACATTTGTCTCACTAATTTATTGTATATATTTACTTCTTTATGTTATAATTACTTATATATTATGCTTGTATGTCTGCTGTATCAGATGGGCCATTGGGCTACATCGGATGTGCCAATTGGGTGCATCTGATGGGCCAATGGGCCGTCTGCGTTGTCCAAGTATTGTACCTCACCTTACTTCACCACTCCTTCCTGCCTATTTATACCCATCACTCGATCTGTAAAATGACCTTCTGAAGATGTATTTAATATACGAAAGTACTTAAGGAAATTTCCTGTTTCATTTTTCCTCCGTGGTCTGACATTGTCACATTCTTAATCACGTGTTTATTTTCGTGATATACACACACATATATATATATATATATATATATATATATATATATATATATATATATATATATATATATATATATATATATATATATATATATATATATATATATATATATATATATATATACACACACACACACACACACTTGCTGTACCCGCCACGCGTTGCTGTGGCTCAGTCTGTTTAAATGGGAAAGAAAGAAAGAAAAGAGAAAACACACGTTTCTAATATGTTTAATTTCACAGTGCTTGTGGGTATACAATATTCTTTGTTGTTCCATTGTCTGTGGAGATATAGAGATTGTCTGGTTAGCTGACTCTAGAACACTCAACATATAATTGTCCACGTGAGAAGCAATCCGTGTCTAGATCTGAACTGCACAATTTTAAAGATTGGCCCTGAGCTTTGTTGATGGTGATTACAAACGACAATCAAATTGGGAATTACAATATCTTAAATTTTAAATGGCATATCTGTTGGAGTCATATGAATGCAAGGAAAGAGGATATTTCACCTTTTAAAGGTCCTGTCAAGATTGTTGCGTCTACGACGTTGCTGAATATTTTTTTTTACTGCAAGGCGCGTGGCGTTGCAGAGTTTTGGTTAGTTGAAATTTCGCAACACGATAATTGGCAAGCTGATTTTTAATTGCCGTACGTGCGGTGGTATCCCTGGCAGGTCGAGGGAATTTAAAAATTCTGTTGGATAATTAACCGCTTCATCTGCTTCCTCAACAGTGTCGTAGGAATTGTATGTGGCTGCCTCGCTCTGTATGTTAGACTAAATAATATTGTTATGTTCGTAGACGTCTTTGTTCTTGGCCGCAAGAACAGCTCGTTCACTCAGACAATCGTGATCCTTATAATTGGTTTGAATATTGGGAAATACTTTTTCAACCAATTCTTCTTTTGACGTCACTAAATTGTAGAAGTTACGAGGGAATGAAATTCGTCCTGAGGTCAGATCAACCGGCACGTTTCTGTTCCCAATTTCCAGAAATTGATGTGAGAATATCTCAGCTCATGAGTCGTTTTGCAGCTGGACTCGCATATTTGTAGTTAATTTTAACATCTTTACGTGGCGCCACAAAGCAGACTACTTCAGGCAAGCATTTATTTCGTCCCGTGTGTCGATCGAGGAATTACAGGTAATGTTTGCCTGAAATCTCCTTCAAGCAATATTAATGCGTTTCCAAATGGTCTGATGATTCCACGCAAATCTTGCAGTGATCGATCAATAGCCTTGAGCGATTTTTTGTGGGCCATTGTGCATTCATCCCAAATAATAAGTGCAATACTTTTCCCATGCCGGATGCTTTGGAAATGTTGCACGTGGGAGTTTCAATGAACTGCATGTTCATGGCATATTCAAAGCCGAAGTAGCAGTTCTTCCACCTGGTAGCAATGTCGCAACTATTCCTGCCGATGCAAGAGCTAAGGTTATGCCATTTTGGGATTGAAATGCTGCCAAAATCAATCTAATTAGGAAGGTTTTACCAGTTCATCCTAGTGCATCTAAGAGGATTTCTCCAAGCCCGTTATTGACAGTTTAAATTATTTAATCGTAAATGCCTTTTCGCTCCAGCGTTAGATTAGGAATATTTGATTGCACATACGACAACAGGTCACCTGTGTTGTAAATTTGTTCACGACGCAATTCTACATCGAACGAAGCAGCAGCAGATCGATCCGTTGATGGTATTTCCAATTAATTGAGAACTTTGTTCGCGATTTCTAAGCACAAATTTTCCATCATTATCAACGCTTCGTTGTAGATTTTTGCTGTGAAATCCATGTTCATATTTGAATTTTTCTTGAGTATTCGACGGATAATATCTTCAGCCATTTATATTTCTCCCATAACACTGTTGGAGATGAAGGAGAGCCGGCGGTCACTATGATTATAAACAATACACGAATTTTATTTGGATGTGACGCGTTGGACGCATATTAATGCATACATCCCAGAGTCGATCATTCTTCAATAAATTCAGAGCTTAACATGCACTACGGAAAGTGGCATGTGTTACGCCGTTGACAAATCTCAATTGCTGGAAAGACGTTGGACCGGGCAAATTTACCAACAGCTTGCGAAGAAAGAAGCATTCATCCTCATTGGAATGCACAGTGTTCAGTCTGCCTATTATAGTTGGTTTCATTATGCCAGGTTGTCCGTCGACTCGCTCTCCTCGTTTACGTCGTTCAAATGATTTTCCACTGGCATTCCATGTGTAATACATAGGCACTTCCGAATACAGCAGTGTTTTTGCAAACGCGCCATTTTGACATAACGTGAAGAAAGCAGTTAACGTTGAAACCGGTGGATTCATAGCTGTTTGTTGCACATGTGCAGCTGTGAAATAAACGTATTATACATTTTCTTGTTTTCAAAACCAAAACAAAAAATACTAACGAAATATTTCAAATCAAATGCAGGTCAATTGACACAGCTCAATTTCACCAACAATTGCACTGTAAAATAAAAAGAACAGCTAAAAAAAGGAATTGAAAACAATGAAAAATGAAACAAATAAACTATACCCACAAAATGAACGGTATGGTAAACAACACAGCTCAATTCCAACGCAATGGCACACAAAATAACTAAATCAAAATGAAAATAAATCAAAATCTATGAAAATTCAAATTATCAATGCAATCAGAAACATTGAAATAGAATCGTGACATATTTTGTGTGTTACTCTTACATGCAACAGATGGCGCTGTTTTTCAATAAAAGCAAGTTCTTACCTGTCACAGGTGTGGCATCTAAACAGTAGGAATATAAAAACACGCACGTATTTGAAAGGAACGTTCTGTCAAAATTTCAAAGCAATCGGTAAAAACTTTCGGAGATTACACCATATGTTGCTCTTACGTCCTACAGATGGCGCTGTTTTTCAAAAGAAGAAAGTTTTTTCCTGTCACAGGTGAGGCATGTATGTAGTAGGTATATAAAAACACGCGCCTATTCGAATGCAACGTTGTGTCAAAAGTTTCAAAGCAATCGGTAATGGGGTTTCGAAGATTTCCCTCACTTGAGAATATGAAAAACACAGTTTTTCAAAAAAGCTTGTTCTTTCTCGTCACAAATGTGACATATATTTAATATGTATATAAAAACCCGCTCGGCTGCGATTGGAACGTGTTGTAAAAATTTGAAAGCAATCGGGGAAGAACTTTCGGAGATTAGCGATTTTGAACAAACGAACATTTCCATATTTATTTATATACTAGCAGTACCCAGCCACGCGTTGCTGAGCAACAGCAATCTTCCCTGTCCCCCAGTCCTCCCAACCATTCTCTCCTCACCCATCTCCTCGGCCTCCCAACCATTCTCTCCTCACCCATCTCCTCGGCCTCCCAACCATTCCCCACTCCACCATCCCCTCTTCCTTCCCACCATGCCCCACTTCCCTGTCCCTTTGTCCTCTCCACCATTCTCCATTCCTTATCCCCTCGTTCACACCATCCCAAACTCCCCCGTCCCCCTCGTCCTTCCCCAACATTACCCGCTCCCTTGTCCCCTCGTCCTCCCCACCATCTCTCACTTCCGTCCCTTCGTCATCCCCACCATTCCGCATTCCCTCATCTGATGCCTTCTCAAATGGTCTGAGGTTCCCATCAGAAAATTGGGAACATCAAGTGATGAAGTTTCCATCACTGAAGTATAAGAAAAAGTTAAAAAAATAAATGAAAATATGAAAAAAATAAAAGATAAACTATACTCATGAAATGAACGGTATGGTAAACAACACAGCTAAATTCCAATGCAATTCACACAAAATAATAAAATCACAATGCAAATAAATCAAAATCTATGAAAATTCAATTTATCACTGCAATCAGAAACATTGAAATGGAATTGTAACATATTTAGTATAGCATGTGTGTTGCTCCTACATGCAACAGATGGCGCTGTTTGTCAAGAAAAGCATAGTTTTACCTGTCACAGGTGTGGCATTTATACTTATACTTACAAAATGAACGGTACACTAAACAACACAGCTCAATTCCAAGACAATGTCACACAAAATAGTTCAATAAACATAAATAAATCGAAATCTATGGAAAAAAAATTATCAAGCAATCAGAAACATTGAAATGGAATTCGTGACATATTTAGCATAGCGTGAATGTTGCTTTTCTGTGCAACAGATGGCGCTGTTTAAAAAAAAAACATGTTTTTTACTGTCACAGGTGAGGCATGTATATGGTAGATATATAAAAAGACGCCCCTATTCGAATGCAACGTTGTGTCTAAATTTCAAAGCAATCGGTAAAGAGGTTTCGAAGATTTCCCTCACATGAAAAACATATGAAAAGCACAGTTTTTCAGAAAAAGCATGTTTTTTTTTACTGTCACAGACGTGTCATCTATATAGTACGTATATAAAAACCTGGCCGGATGCAAATGGAACATTGTGGGAAAATTTGAAAGCAATCGGTGAAGAACTTTCGGAGATTAGAGATTTTGAACAAACGATCATTTCCATTTATATATATATGTCGTACCTAGTAGCCAGAACGCACTTCTCTGCCTACTATGTAAGGCCCGATTTGCCTAATAAGCCAAGTTTTCCTGAATTAATATATTTTCTCTAATTTTTTTCTTATGAAATGATAAAGCTACCCATTTCATCATGTATGAGGTCAATTTTATTTTATTGTAGTTAAAATTAACGTAGATATATGACCGAACCTAACCAACCCTACCTAACCTAACCTAACCTATCTTTATAGGTTAGGTTTGGTTAGGCAGCCGAAAAAGTTAGGTTAGGTTAGGTTAGGTAGGTTAGGTAGTCGAAAAAACATTAATTCATGAAAACTTGGCTTATTAGGCAAATCGGGCCTTACATAGTAGGCTGAGAAGTGCGTTCTGGCTACTAGGTACGACATATATATATATATATATATATATATATATATATATATATATATATATATATATATATATATATATATATATATATATATATATATATATATATAATAGGGTATTAGATTCATCAACACAAGACAGAACACGAAACAATGGGTATTGAATAGAAGTGATTGTAGAAAGCCTATTGGTCCATATTTCTTGATGCTTCTATATTGGAGCGGAGTCTCGAGGTGGGTAGAATATAGTTGTGCATTAATTGGCAGTTGATTGCTGGTGTTGACTTTTTGATGTGTATATAGTGCCTCGCAAACGTCAAGCCGTCTGCTATCGCTGTATCTATCGATGATTTCAGTGTTGTTTACTAGGATTTCTCTGGCGATGGTTTGGTTGTGGGAAGAGATTATATGTTCCTTAATGGAGCCCTGTTGCTTATGCATCGTTAAACGCCTAGAAAGAGATGTTGTTGTCTTGCCTATATACTGGGTTTTTTGGAGCTTACAGTCCCCAAGTGGGCATTTGAAGGCATAGACGACGTTGGTCTCTTTGAAAGCGTTCTGTTTTGTGTCTGGAGAGTTTCTCATGAGTAGGCTGACCGTTTTTCTGGTTTTATAGTAAATCGTCAGTTGTATCCTCTGATTTTTGTCTGTAGGGATAACGTTTCTATTAACAATATCTTTCAGGACCCTTTCCTCCGTTTTATGAGCTGTGGAAAAGAGGTTCCTGTAAAATAGTCTAATAGGGGGTATAGTTGTTGTGTTAGTTGTCTCTTCAGAGGTTGCATGGCGTTTCACTTTCCTTCTTATGATGTCTTCGACGAAACCATTGGAGAAGCCGTTGTTGACTAGGACCTGCCTTACGCTACAGAGTTCTTCGTCGACTTGCTTCCATTCTGAGCTGTGGCTGAGAGCACGGTCGACATATGCGTTAACAACACTCCTCTTGTACCTTTCTGGGCAGTCGCTGTTGGCATTTAGGCACATTCCTATGTTCGTTTCCTTAGTGTAGACTGCAGTGTGGAAACCTCCGCTCTTTTCCATGACTGTTAAATCTAGAAAGGGCAGCTTCCCCATCCTTTTCCATCCCGTAAGTGAAACGCAGCACGGAACTCTGCTCAAACGCCTCCTTCAGTTCCTGCAGATGTCTGACATCAGGTACCTGTGTAAAAATGTCGTCAACATACCTGCAGTATATGGCCGGTTTCAAGTTCATGTCGACTAAGACTTTTTGCTCGATGGTACCCATGTAGAAGTTTGCAAACAGGACACCTAGGGGAGAACCCATGGCGACCCCATCTACTTGCTTATACATGTGCCCATCCGGGCTCAAGAAGGGTGCCTCTTTAGTACAAGCTTGGAGTAGTTTCCTTAGAATATTCTCTGGTATGTCAAAAGGAGTACAGGCTGGATCACGATACACTCTGTCGGCTATCATCCCGATTCTCTCGTCCACAGGTACGTTGGTACACCAACGTACCGCCGCGATAGCAGGTGGCTTGACGTTTCAAGCCACCTGCTATTGCTGGTGTTGCTGGTGTTGATAAGATTGCTGGTGTTGACGAAAGTCAACACCAGCAATCAACAGCCAAATATGCACAACTATATTCTACCCACCTCAACACTCCGCTCCAATATAGAAGCATCAAGAAATATGGATCAATAGGCTTTCTACAATCACTTCCATTCAATACCCATTGATTCGTGTTCTGTCTTGTGTTGATGAAATTAATACCCTATTAATGCCACCTCACCCCATCCACTTCACTCAAATGTAGATATAAACAAATCGGAGATGTGTAAGTTCTATCCAGTTGTGTATGTAAAGTCTTTGAAAATGTAATAAGTTTTACGAAACGCGCTCAAGTGTCGCGTCAGACTAGAAATAAAAATGAATTTTGGAGAATTGATTTTTGAATTACCACAAACACTGAAAAGAAATGTACGAAAGATAGAGAAAATTCGTGTTAGAATTATTAATCTTACTTTTTCGGTCATATTTAATAATATATGTGTATATATATATATATATATATATATATATATATATATATATATATATATATATATATATATATATATATATATATATATATATATATATATATATATATATAGGTATATGTATGTATATATATGTATATGTCGTACCTAGTAGCCAGAACGCACTTCTCTGCCTACTATACAAGGCCCGATTTGCCTAATAAGCCAAATTTTCCTAAATTAATATATTTTCTCTATTTTTTTTCTTATGAAATCATAAAGCTACCCATTTCATTATGTATGAGGTCAATTTTTTTTTATTGGAGTTAAAATTAACGTAGATATATGACCGAACCTAACCAACCCTACCTAACCTAACCTAACCTATCTTTATAGGTTAGGTTCGGTTAGGTAGCCGAAAAAGTTAGGTTAGGTTAGGTTAGGTAGGTTAAGTAGTCGAAAAATCATTAATTCATGAAAATTTGGCTTATTAGGCAAATCGGTCCTTGCATAGTAGGCTGAGAAGTGCGTTCTGGCTACTTGGTACGACATATATATATGTATATATATATTGTCCTGGGCACCATTCAGGCTTGTTCGTATTTGTGTTCCTCACGTGTGCCCCAAAGAATGAGGTGATTTGGTAAAATGCTATGCCCAAGATTACTATCCGAGTGCCGGCGGTGGGGTGCTTCAAATAGCCTCGGCTATCACCTCATTATGTCCGGTCGTGATGGTCAAGTGGATTAAGGCGTCTTGTACATACCAGTTGCGTTGCTCCTGGGAGTATGGGTTCGAGTCACTTCTGGGGTGTGAGTTTTCAGTTGCATATTGTCCTGGGGACCATTCAGGCTTGTTCGCATTTGTGTTCCTCACGTGTGCCCCAAAGAATGAGGTGATTTGGTAAAATGCTATGCCCAAGATTACTATCCGAATGCCGGCGGTGGGGTGGTTCAAATAGCCTCGGCTATCACCTCATTATGTCCGGTCGTGATGGTCAAGTGGATTAAGGCGTCTTGTACATACCAGTTGCGTTGCTCCTGGGAGTATGGGTTCGAGTCACTTCTAGGGTGTGAGTTTTCAGTTGCATATTGTCCTGGGGACCATTCAGGCTTGTTCGCATTTGTGTTCCTCACGTGTGCCCCAAAGAATGAGGTGATTTTGTAAAATGCTATGCCCAAGATTACTATCCGAGTGCCGGCGGTGGGGTAGTTCAAATAGCCTCGGCTATCACCTCATTATGTCTGGTCGTGATGGTCAAGTGGATTAAGGCGTCTTGTATATACCAGTTGCGTTGCTCCTGGGAGTATGGGTTCGAGTAACTTCTGGGGTGTGAGTTTTCAGTTGCATATTGTCCTGGGGACCATTCAGGCTTGTTCGCATTTGTGTTCCTCACGTGTGCCCCAAAGAATGAGGTGATTTGGTAAAATGCTATGCCCAAGATTACTATCCGAGTGCCGGCGGTGGGGTGGTTCAAATAGCCTCGGCTACCACCTCATTATGTCCGGTCGTGATGGTCAAGTGGATTAAGGCGTCTTGTACATACCAGTTGCGTTGCTCCTGGGAGTATGGGTTCGAGTCACTTCTGGGGTGTGAGTTTTCAGTTGCATATTGTCCTGGGGACCATTCAGGCTTGTTCGCATTTGTGTATATATATATGTATATATATATATATATTATTAAATATGACCGAAAAAGTAAGATTAATAATTCTAACACGAATTTTCTCAATCTTTCGTACATTACGCTTCACTGTTGGAGGTAAATCAAAAATCACTTCTCCAAAATTCATTTTTATTTCTAGTCTGACGCGACACGGGCGCGTTTCGTAAAACTTATTACATTTTCAAAGACTTCACAAATACACAACTGATTAGAACTTGCGTTTCCCTGATTTTATATCTACATTTGAATGAGGTGGGAAGGGTGATGTGGCATTACATTTGAGTGAGGTGGGAAGGGTGATGTGGCATTAACACAAGACAGAACACTAGGGGATATTAATAGGGTATTAAAAGTATCAACACAAGACAGAACAGAAACAATGGGTATTGAATAGAAGTGTTTGTAGAAAGCCTATTGGTCCATATTTCTTGATGCTTCTATATTGGAGCGGAGTCTTGAGGTGGGTAGAATATAGTTGTGCAATAATTGGCTGTTGATTGCTGGTGTTGACTTCTTGATGTGTAGTGCCTCGCAAACGTCAAGCCGCCTGCTATCGCTGTATCTATCGACGCAAACGTCAAGCCGCCTGCTATCGCTGTATCTATCGAATAATCAATCATCAATCAGGAAGGTTATGTATTTGGAAGTGGGGTGAGGATAACTCATTCGGGAAGGGGCTTGGGAATATTAACTAACAATTACATCTTCATTGCTGCTTCCGAGGCAGTATTTCCTCGTATATGACGATAGATACAGATATACGCTGTATATCTATTTCCTCATATATTTCCAGTATATGACGTTTGCGAGGCACTACACATCAAGAAGTCAACACCAGCAATCAACAGCCAATTATTGCACAACTATATTCTACCCACCTCAAGACTCCGCTCCAATATAGAAGCATCAAGAAATATGGACCAATAGGCTTTCTACAAACACTTCTATTCAATACCCATTGTTTCTGTTCTGTCTTGTGTTGATACTTTTAATACCCTATTAATATCCCCTAGTGTTCTGTCTTGTGTTAATGCCACATCACCCTTCCCACCTCACTCAAATGTAATGCCACATCACCCTTCCCACCTCACTCAAATGTAGATATAAAATCAGGGAAACGCAAGTTCTAATCAGTTGTGTATTTGTGAAGTCTTTGAAAATGTAATAAGTTTTACGAAACGCGCCCGTGTCGCGTCAGACTAGAAATAAAAATGAATTTTGGAGAAGTGATTTTTGATTTACCTCCAACAGTGAAGCGTAATGTACGAAAGATTGAGAAAATTCGTGTTAGAATTATTAATCTTACTTTTTCGGTCATATTTAATAATATATGTCTACAGGAAAGACTGCTACCAAAATATACTAAAGTATATATATATGTATATTTATATATGTATATATATATATATATATATATATATATATATATATATATATATATGTCGTACCTAGTAGCCAGAACTCACTTTTTGGCCTACTATTCAAGGCCCGATTTGCCTAATAAGCCAAGTTTTCCTGAATTAATATATTTTCTCTAATTTTTTTCTTATGAAATGATAAAGCTACCCATTTCATTATGTATAAGGTTAATTTTTTTTTTATTTTAGTTAAAATTAACGTAGATATATGACCGAACCTAACCAACCCTACCTAACCTAACCTAACCTATCTTTATAGGTTAGGTTAGGTTAGGTAGCCGAAAAAGTTAGGTTAGGTTAGGTTAGGTAGGTTAGGTAGTCGAAAAACAATTAATTCATGAAAACTTGGCTTATTAGGCAAATCGGGCCTTGCATAGTAGGCTGAGAAGTGAGTTCTGGCTATTAGGTACGACATATATATATACATATGTCGTACCTAGTAGCCAGAACGCACTTCTCAGCCTACTATGCAAGGCCTGATTTGCCTAATAAGCCAAGTTTTGTTGAAATAATTGTTTTTCGACTACTTAACCTACCTAACCTAACCTAACCTAACTTTTTCGGCTACCTAACCTAACGTATAAAGATAGGTTAGGTTAGGTTAGGTAGGGTTGGTTAGGTTCGGTCATATATCTACGTTAATTTTAAATCCAATAAAAAAAATTTGACCTCATACATAATGAAATGGGTAGCTTTATCATTTCATAATAAAATAATTGGAGAAAATATATTAATTCATGAAAACTTGGCTTATTAGGCAAATCGGGCCTTGCATAGTAGGCTGACATGTGCGTTCTGGCTACTAGGTACGACATATATATATGTATATATGTATATATATATGTCGTACCTAGTAGCCAGAACGCACTTCTCTGCCTACTATTCAAGGCCCGATTTGCCTAATAAGCCTAGTTTTCATGAATTAATTATTTTTCGACTACCTAACCTACCTAACCTAACCTAACCGAACTTTTTCGGCTACCTAACCTAACCTAACCTATAAAGATAGGTTAGGTTAGGTTAGGTAGGTTTGGTTAGGTTCGGTCATATATCTACGTTAATTTTAACTCCATTAAAAAAAATTGACCTCATACGTAATGAAATGGGAAGCTTTATCATTTTATAAGAAAAAAAATAGAGAAAATATATTAATTCATGAAAACTTGGCTTATTAGGCAAATCGGGCCTTGAATAGTAGGCAGAGAAGTGCGTTCTGGCTACTAGGTACGACATATATATATATATATATATATATATATATATATATATATATATATATATATATATATATATATATATATATATATATATATATATATATATATATATATATATATATATATATATATATATGTCGTACCTAGTAGCCAGAACGCACTTCTCAGCCTACTATGCAAGGCCCGATTTGCCTAATAAGCCAGGTTTTCATGAATTATTTGTTTTTCGACTACCTAACCTACCTAACCTAACCTAACCTAACTTTTTCGGCTACCTAACCAAACCTAACCTATGAAGATAGGTTAGGTCAGGTTAGGTAGGGTTGGTTAGGTTCGGTCATATATCTACGTTAATTTTAACTCCAATAAAAAAAAATTGACCTTATACATAATGAAATGGGTAGCTTTATCATTTCATAAGAAAAAAATTAGAAAAAATATATTAATTCAGGAAAACTTGGCTTATTTGGCAAATCGGGCCTTGAATAGTAGGCCAAAAAGTGAGTTCTGGCTACTAGGTACGACATATATATATATATATATATATATATATATATATATATATATATATATATATATATATATATATATATATATATATATATATATATATATATATATATATATATATATCAAAACCGTCCCCCTTGCAATGATTATGCAATGTCAACGTCAGAAAATTTTATTGCTATTGTTAAAAACTAATTATAATTTTTTTTTTTAAATTATGATTGTTTAAAGCTAAAAGTGTTGTGTTTCTCTACAGATATTTGTAATAATGTGAGCATTCTCTTGTACAGTTTGGATTTGTGGATGTTCCTTTTGAATTTCTGAATACTTATTAAAATTGTATTGGCTAAATATTTGGTTTTATTTATTAATTATGTTTTTTTATCATTGTACATCACAATTATCACAATCCGATACCGACAAAATGGAACAAATGTCTAACAATTTGAAATCTAATAAAAATAAAGCCAGTTATATATCTGGAAGCTTTAATACTGTTCGACACAAAGAATAGAGATTCCTCGTCTTTTTGAAGATAAGGAATTCAGAATGTTGAGAATATTCAGCTTCTTAAGAAGGTGAACATTTAATATTGTCATCTGTAACTCTATTTGAAAAGCTTGTGTACCTACCAAACGAAAATACAAATTGGATCACTCCTCTTGAGAATTTACTTGGCCATCTTGAAGTATGTACTGGAGACGTTTACCTCTTAAGATGATCGCTAAGTGAGTTGTCGAGGAAACCTGAAGGAAAACAATGAATCACGTCACTGCTGTCCTATTTGAATCTAAAAATAATGATAATCATTTGGCGAAAACTTATATACCGACCATCTGTATGGCAATAAAGAAGGAAATTATATATCGATAAGGCTACAAAGAAGAATAATGTATATATATATATGGTAATAAAGAAGGATAACATATATCTATATGCCTATAAAAGAGGATAATGCATATCTATATGGAAATAAAGAGGGATAATGTATATCTATATGAGTATAGAAGAGCATAATGCATATCTATATGGTAATAAAGAAGGATAATGTATATCTATATGCCTATAAAAGAGCATAATGCATATCTATATGGTAATAAAGAAGGATAATGTATATCTATATGCCTATAAAAGAGCATAATGCATATCTATATGGTAATAAAGAAGGATAATGTATATCTATAGCGATAATACAGAAAGTCTGTTTCTCTGTCAACAGTTGGAGGCTCGATGTTTGGGACTTACCACACACAACTGTGTACGGTGATCTGTCATTGTGTACCGAGAAGCTAAAGTAGAGAAAGTTGGCTTGAATCTAAACTGTATAAATATGCACGAAAGAGTCGAAGTTATTCAACATATTAGGAAGTTATATAATGTTTAGAGAACTCGTTCATATTATTACGTTATATATTTCTTGAGTTACCAGCATTGTAAAATGTTATATTGTTGAATATGAAGGGTATAAATGTGTAATTTCCTAACGATAAAGTAATTAATGATAATGATACCAATACTTCAACTCATACAAAAAATCATGGGTTCAGGATTTAATTATCACTCTTTTGTTCATGATTTAATTAAGAGGAATTCAATCAGTGGCCATGTTAGGTGTGCCTCGTCTGCTTGCTCAGCTTTGTATAATTCTGATAATGTAATAATGGTATAAAAAAAAAATTTGTTTTTAAATAATAAGTAACTTGTCCATGTTAAAACTTCACTAAAGGCTATTTTTGCACATCAAATTTTCCACCCGCCCTCGAACTTCTACGGCTATGAAAGATATTGGATGCATTAAGTTTCTGCGCTATGTTGATTAGCTACTCGATTAGGAGTTAAGACAGTAAACTGTTTCAACAGTAATATACAGACAGAATTAAACAGAATTAAAAAATATAAGTTATTATAATTACCTCATTTAAAAGTTGAGAAGAATATTCTCTGATGCATTCTAGTAATGTTTGTTCATGCATCTGTCCTAGTTATTATTGATAAGTATATTTATAGTTTCAGCAATGACTTCCAAAATATGTATACTGTAATATATGTGTGTGTCTTACAGAACTAGTGATCCCTAGTCTGAACCATCGTTGTCTGATATTCGAGAACATTCTCGAAAAGAGGATCACCCTCTTTCAGAGCCTAACTTTGAAAATATAAACAGATGAAGTGGCTTCTGTGATCACAGATTAATGGCGTCCTTCTACATTATAGAACTTTGTTCTGGGTTGAATACAAGTGACTTGTTTGTCCTGTTGTACACGCTCTATATTCAAGCTAATTTTGTAAAGTTCCCTCTTGAGTTCAGGGAGAATTTTCCTTTATATCTGCTTTTCTTTGGATTTTTCTTATGTTTACTTTATTTGGAAACTATTGTTATTAGTCATTCATATTATTGTGTTGTTTTGAGTAGCTTTAAATAAATTTATATGTATAATTTGTATTGTGTTGTATTATTTTACTTTCCCGTATTGTTGGTTTTATTGGGAATTACTTCAGAAAGTGTTTGCAAGTTTTTCTAATTTATATTCAAAGTGGTATATCCACCGAGAAGTGTAGCCGACTCCCCGGTGTATATACACTGAGAGTTCACTGTAGTCATGGGTTATATTCAGGGCTGAAGTGTTCTTGCTGGCCGACAATATCCAGATGTTGACAGGCCATAAACCCAACACCAGACCAAAGTGTATTGTCCCGCCCAACATGGCTCACCCAGCTCAGCCTTTGTTAGTGAGCTGTTTCTGCTCTCTTTAGCGCCCAATAGTTTTGCCAGGACTGATAGCGAGCGCTTTAAAAGTAGAATCTTTTACGAGAACTCGCTACAATCGGCCCTAATACATCCGTGCCTTTATTATTTGATAGGATGTAGCTCATTGGCAGCTGTATTATTTTTTCCTCCCTACTCCAAGATAAAGAAGACTCTGTAGGTACGAAGCGAGGAGAGGGTTAAATTTCATTGACGACCCTTGTGAACCATTGATCCTCGTGTTGTGTGGAAACAGTTCAATGGGTCTCACCTCCCTCAATCCTTTCCTGACCAAGCAAGTAATTGATGAATGTTGCAGTGGATAACTATCGGCAAATATCTGATGGCATTCTTCACATTAAGGTTGGAAAGTCTTCATAGCTCCGGGACCTGTTGAAACTTTCCATCTGGTCTTTTCAAGTGAGTTGGTTGAGGAGGTATATTATATGGTTGAGGAGATATATTATATCAAAATTATATTATTATATCAGAGATATTAGACATTATATCAGAACTGGCCGATCAACATGTTATCGGGGCTACGTTTAAGCTTGTTGATGGTGAACAGAACATGAGTCCTTTGATTAAACATAATTTTAGTACCTGGAAACACCTGGACCGTTTGACTGTCGACTGTGAACGACTCGACGCTCGACCGTCCAGATGCTAAGCACTAGAGAATATTTCCCGCTCTCTCAGTCGCCTAACACGCCATAATTACAACCATCGGCCGCGTGTTTTTCATGTTTCAAAACTACGTATTGGGAAATACTCCAAATTAGGTCATGGTACTGGGCACTGCTCATCAGAGATTACCAGTTGCTCTAATTACCCTCTCAGTGGTGACCAGTCTTGTATTGTGTTTAAGAGTGTGTTGGAGGTCCGCGAAACACAGGTGCTGGTCAGTGTTTCGGAGTTCGTGGTTAAGAAGCACGTCAACAGGAACATTTTCCCGCTGGCCTTTGTTTCGTGTTCTTCTTGGTCCCAGATCCTATCAGGGGTTGGGGGGGGGGGGGGTAACAAACTGGATAATTTACTCACTGGCGACCAGACACCCCAACCACTCCCTGATAAAGTAAGATTGACCTCGGAAGCCACACTGCTGCTGTCGTCAGTCATCAACAATGGACACTGGAGTGCACGTAATAAGATGAGAGATCACCCTGTATCGCTACACGCTCGGAGAGGGGTTTCAACGTCACAATATTTGGTGTGCTGCTCCAAAACTGGCCTATTGGTCATGAATACACACCCAAACGAGCCGTCGTGATTTCCCCACGCTCTCCTTATTATGGGATAATTTCTTATATCCCCTTTATAGATGTTACTGACCTCTGTCCATCAATTTGCAACTGTTTCTCTCTCTCACTATCCAGGAAGCCTCACCAAGATAAGAGCAAAAACCAGCTGTCAATAGACAAACATTTATTAGATGAAAACACATAAAAAGACAAATACATAATATTACAGTAAAGCTTCATAGGCTGCTACAAACCAGTAACACTCCAATATCATATCCAAACTACATCAAATAACTGTATTGGGATGCTTCTCAATTTTGTCCTACAATCTACTGCCTCCTCATTGCTTAAGATTTAATACCTGGCAAATAAAAATATCTCTAACAAGACAAGAAATCTGTCACCTTACACTTCGTCTTTCATGCCAATAAGTAATCAATCACTCCTGCATATATATATCAAGGTGTCCAGGCACTTCTGTGTCCTACATTCTGAGGCTCAACACTAAGAACATCTGTCTGGGATCTCAAAATCAGGTAGGTACTCCTACCTCAGACGTGAATCTCCTCCACTAACTTCTCCCATATAAACCGTAGAATTGACGATGCCCCAAAATTGCGTTCTCTTGATCGTCCACCAAAATCCATTTGGACTGCCTCTCAAAGCTCCTCACAGTCCAGACTTGAGTCTACGAAGTTGCCTGGCAGGCCTCACTCAGAAACACCCGCTTGCTGTCCTCCATTCGAGGATATTTCACATTAGAGTTCACATAGGCATGACCACCCTCTAAGCTTTAGGTTGCCTCTAATATCTTCATAATCACTGAGAAATGTCGTACTTCGTGTCCTCGACAGCTTCCTCACCAGGTGTACACTGTAGCCTTCACTCAAACGCTTTACCAATAACGATATTCTTCTCTCTTCCCAGGAGACAGTGACGTACGTCCATTCCTGACCACTGTAGGAACTCAAGTGACACGTTACGACGTCCGCCTGCAACACGTCACGTCACAAAATGTCTACATCTTATTACATTTAACTTTTATAAGGTGTTCATCATTTGCTTGTATTCTTTAAAGTCAATCACTGACGTTCACTTAATATATTTCCTTTCCCCTGACACCTTAATCTCTGGTCAGGTGTGCAGAATAACTCTCACCTGTTAGATCCTCACCTGGTAGGCTTCCAGGAATCATAACAATCCTCAAATGTGACTTGGAGAACCGACATTTTGGTTCTTGAAATGGTTTAATGGTTTTTAAATATTTAATAATGATGACACCCATAGTAAGACTAGCAGGTGAAGAAAGGGACCGTTGGAAGTGCCAAGAGTACTGGAACGGCAAATGTCGTTACAGTTTGATAACCAAGGGGCTTGGTAACGAAAAGAATGGTGGGGGTGTGGGTTGGGGGGGGGAGAAGGACGAGGATTTGAAATTCTGTAAGAATAGGATGAGGATAGGGGGCGAGAGAGATTGAAAGTTTGTCAACCTTGGATAGGAACTTTGTGCTCTTGGAGGCTTGGTGGTAGTGAGTCGTTCTTGGGTGGTGACGAGCTGCGCGTTCTTTTGAAGGATTGAAGGTTGAGTTGTTCTTGTTTCGTACCGGTGTTGTTCATGTGTTCCCGGGTGGGGTGAGACATTCATCATTTCATTGAGACATTTCATCATTCTCTTTCTGTTCTTCTTTCTTCTATGGATGTCTTCATTCATTTGGTGTGTATTGCTTCTCCCTTGGTGTTTTCTAGACATGATTTATTTATTTGAACACAGGCGGGTGGAGGAGCTGACGACGACCCAAGGCGGGCAG
>NC_091223.1:23930095-23942595 GCF_040958095.1 Procambarus clarkii | reverse complement strand
ATATATATATATATATATATATATATATATATATATATAGATGGATAGATAGATATATTAGACCTGATATTTTTGAAAATCTGAAGTTTTTGTTGTCCTACCATATTTTCAAAATTCATATCTGTTTTGAATGTGTATACATTTGGGGGTGGCAGCGTTCTTCACTTTGGGGTTATCCCATTTGGCTTGTTTGCAGTCGTTTGGAAAAGTTGGTTGAGGTTGAGAGTTGGCAAGAGTGTTCCACTGACCGGCTTCGTCCGTTAATTTGGGATCAGAAATCCCAGTGGAGTCTCTTAGGTATTCTGGTAGTATTTCCTTAACTAACTCACTTGTAGCACTTGTCGATGATAAGAATGCCGGCAATGCTAACTGTGTCGCCTTGCGAATACCTATACCCCCGAGTCTAACTTGGAGCGTTGCTTGGTCCCATTGGTCATCTTGCAGCGAGAGGTTTAACACTTTCACGGTTATTGACTTTAGGAGTGAGTCATATTCCGGTAATTTTGGGCTGTCAAAGGAAGGAGCACACCTGAGGAAATATGTAAGTCTGGGAAAAGCCAGGCACCTTGTGAGAAGGTACAAAACATCGTGAGCATCCCAAGCTCCTATTCTTCAATTCATCATCTTAAGGTCGTTCAGCTTTTCTTCAAGGACTACCTCAATGGCGCTCGAGCCCAGAGGTGCCCCTAGCAGCACACTGTCGGTGGGAGCGATCACTGGGGCTCCTGGCAGCACGGTTCTTACTGCATCTATGATTGGTTGACTGGATGAGATGATTTCACACTTTGATGTATTTAAGGTAAGTCGTAACGCCTCTTCCCTAGATTTCACTAGCTGAAGATCTCCTAGCAGGGACTCCTGTGTCCCTGCCAGGGTGCCATCGTCCAGGAACCAGATGTTGAGTTCGCTGGACAACCTGCTTGTGACCTCTTTAGCTGCCATGCAGAAGAGCAAAGGGGCAAGTGGGTCTTCCTGCTGGACGCCTGGGCTAAGACTTGAACAAGCCATTTGGAAAGTCTATATGCCACAGATCCAACAGAACTAATAATAGGTCATGCAGGATTATTGGGTTTGTGTGTTTTAATAAAACCATATAAATATGGTAGGGAAGGGGAATGACTTAAAACTTAAGAATCAACTCCTAATCGTTCTTGAGAAAGGTTTTAAGAGTTTTGCTAAAATGTGCAATAACTTTCTCAGTTGGGTCACTATTAACAGGTAAGTACGTGTCTCTGTCTTCCAATAACAGGTTAATGTTTTGGACGTAGTCATCCTCATCATCGGGGGTCTGACAGCTGAGTGGACAGCGCTTCAGATTCGTAGTCCTGAGGTTCCGGGTTCAATCCCCGGTGGAAGCGGAAACAATATGGGCAGAGTTTCTTTCACTCTGATGCCCCCTGTTATATAGCAGTAAATAGGTACCTGAGAGTTAGACAGCTTCTACGGGCTGCTTCCTGGGGGGTGTAACATAAAAAGGAGGCCTGGTCGAGGACCGGGCCGCGGGGACGCTAAGCCCCGAAATCATCTCAAGATAACCTCAAGATAGATCCTTGTCCATGATGACAACATCTTTGGACTTATCAGTCTTATTGATATGTAGAGAGTTATCTTTTTTGAAGGTTTGGAACGCTCGCATAAACCTCTCTGAACAGTTAAGAACAGTTCCATTAAGTAAGGACTCGTACACCATTCCCTTGCAAATATTAATGTCATCTACTGAAATCTCACTATATTTCTCCAAATGGCAAAAATCCCTGACAATATCTACAAAATTCACATCCATATTCGATATGGAAGAGCTCAGACCGTAACCAGGAGCAGTCATCGTATCATTATCCAAATAGATGTGGATAATGATGCGACGACTGCTCCTGCTGGCGGTCTGAGTTCTTCCATATCGAATATGGATGTGAATTATGTAGATATTGCCAGAGGTTGGTTTGGTATAGGCACGTTGATGATATTTTATGTTTGTGGCCGGTCAACCTTGACCAAAGTCTTTTTCTCATTCAACTTAGTACGCTGGTTCCGTCAATTAAATTCACAATTGAGAATAATATGAATGATATTTTGCCGTTTCTAGACATCATGATTCATAGAATTGGTAGGAGTTTCAAGTTCAATGTGTATAGGAAACCTACCAATGTGTGCTCGTATGTACATTTTTACTCAAATCATCATGTTCAGGTTAAGCGGGCAGTTTTTTCTGGTATGTTTCTCAGAGCCCTGAGAGTTTGCAGTCCAAAATTTTTGGATGAAGAAATAACGATTATACTTGAAATTGGGAAGAAGTTAAAATACCCAAAATAGTTCTTGGATCTTGCGTTTGGTCAAGCAAAAAGGACGTTCTACACACAAACTCCCAAGTCTAAACCAGAACTGAAAAACTCGTTGGTATTACCATATTTTGATGGTCTAGTAAATCTTACCTCAGCCCTGAAAAACCTTAATATTAACCCAGTGTTCAATAATGATAATACAGTTAAGTCCATGTTAATTAAGAACTCGCCCTCGTCTGTAGCAGGTTGTGTGTACTCCATCCCTTGTAATGAGTGTGCATGTGTTTACATCGGCCAGACTGGTAAATCTCTTTCCTCGCGTTTAATACAACATTCATATGCTATTCGTACAGCTCAGCACTCCAGTGCATTGTATTTGCATTCCAGTTTATGTAATCATTCTATCGACTTCACAGGGGCAAAATGAATTGTTAAAAGTAAGGATTTTGTTGAACGAAATGTGATCGAGTCTGCTCTGATCAAACATTGTAACAACAGCCTTAATGTGAGCCCTGATATGTACAAGTTGGATCCCTATATAAGCTTTCTTATAGCAGGTCAATACAATATAGCATCCATTTAACCTGTTTGGCACTTTTATATATCTTCCAGATATGGATATTAATAGGAACTGCCTTGTATAGGCCAATAGGCCTTCTCCAGTTACTTTCCTTCTTATCTTTCATTTTCTTCGCATTTTCTTGGTGGTCAAGTGATTTGCCCTGCCGGGTATAAGGTATGACCAAGAAGGTTTCCATCTTCATTCAACCTTTGCTCTGATGAAGGCGAATTAAGCCGAAAACGCTCTTAGTATTCTTTATTTTTCACATGTGGTTTTTCCGTATACTTGGATCAGTGTTTCGGTGATCATTGTTGCATTATATATAATTGTAACACACTTGTAGAAACACGCGCGCCGATTATATCAGAGAGAACTCCTCTCGTGAAAGGTTCATACCTTAGACTGACAGAGGCAATGAAAAAAACTGTCTGGGTTCGAGTCACTTCTAGGGTGTGAAGTTTTCAGTCGTATATATGTTTGGGGACCATTCAAGCTTGTTTGCATTTGTATTGCTCACGTGGCCAACACAAAGTGAGGTGATTCGATGAAATAAGTATACCCAAGATTAACATCAATTGACGTCGGGACGGTGGGGGAATAGCCTCGGTTACCATCGTCTTTTGTATGGTCACTGTTGGTCGAGTGGTTAAGGCACCAAGTACGCCAGTTGCTTGGTGCGCCTGGCTGTCTGGACTCGAGTCACTTCTGGGATGTGGAGATATATATATATATATATATATATATATATATATATATATATATATATATATATATATATATATATATATATATATATATATATATATATATATATATCTATATATATATATATATGTCGTACCTAGTAGCCAGAACGCACTTCTCAGCCTACTATGCAAGGCCAGATTTGCCTAATAAGCCAAGTTTTCATGAATTAATGTTTTTTCGGCTACCTAACCTACCTAACCTAACCTAACCTAACTTTTTCGGCTACCTAACCTAACCTAACCTATAAAGATAGGTTAGGTTAGGTTAGGTAGGGATGGTTAGGTTCGGTCATATATCTACGTTAATTTTAACTCCAATAAAAAAAATTGACCTCATACATAATGAAATGGGTAGCTTTATCATTTCATAAGAAAAAAATTAGAGAAAATATATTAATTCAGGAAAACTTGGCTTATTAGGCAAATCGGGCCTTGAATAGTAGGATGAAAAGTGCGTTCTGGCTATTAGGTACGACATATATATATATATATATATATATATATATATATATATATATATATATATATGTCGTACCTAGTAGCCAGAACGCACTTCTCAGCCTACAATGCAAGGCCCGAATTGCCTAATAAGCCAAGTTTTCATGAATTAATATAATTTCTCAAATTTTTTTCTTATGAAATGATAAAGCTACCCATTTCATTATGTATGAGATCATTTTTTTTTATTGGAGTTAAAATTAACGTAGATATATGACCGATTCTAACCAACCCGACCTAACCTAACCTAACCTACCTTAATAGGTTAGGTTAGGTTAGGTGGCCGAAGAGGTTAGGTTAGGTTAGGTTAGGTAGGTTAGGTAGTCGAAAAACAATTAATTCATGAAAACTAGGCTTATTAGGCAAATCGGGCCTTGCATAGTAGGCAGAGAAGTGCGTTCTGGCTACTAGGTACGACATATATATATATATATATATATATATATATATATATATATATATATAAATATATATATATATATATATATATATATATATATATATATATATATATATATATATATATATATATGTCGTACCTAATAGCCAGAACGCACTTCTCAGCCTACTATTCAAGGCCCGATTTGCCTAATAAGCCTAGTTTTCATGAATTAATGTTTTTTCGTCTACCTAACCTACCTAACCTAACCTAACCTAGCTTTTTTTGGCTACCTAACCTAACCTTACCTATAAATATAGGTTAGGTTAAGTTAGGTAGGGTTGGTTAGGTTCGGTCATATATCTACATTAATTTTAACTCCAATAAAAAAAAATTGACCTCATAAATAGAGAAAAGGGTTGCTTTATCATTTCATAAGAAAAAAGTTATAGTAAATATATTAATTCAGGAAAACTTGGCTTATTAGGCAAATCGGGCCTTGAATAGTAGGCTGAGAAGTGAGTTCTGGCTACTAGGTACGACATATATATATATATATATATATATATATATATATATATATATATATATATATATATATATATATATATATATATATATATATGTCGTACCTAGTAGCCAGAACGCACTTCTCAGCCTACTATGCAAGGCTTGATTTGCCTAATAAGCCAAGTTTTCATGAATTAATTGTTTTTCGATTACCTAACCTACCTAACCTAACCTAACCTAACTTTTTCGACTACCTAACCCAACCTAACCTGTAAAGATAGGTTAGGTTAGGTTAGGTAGGGTTGGTTAGGTTCGGTCATATGTCTACGTTAATTTTAACTCCAATAAAAAAAAATTGACCTCATACATAATAAAATGGGTAGCTTTATCATTTCATAAGAAAAAAATTAGAGAAAATATATTAATTCAGGAAAACTTGGCTTATTAGGCAAATCGGGCCTTGCATAGTAGGCCAAAAAGTGCGTTCTGGCTAATAGGTACGACATATATAAATATATATATATATATATATATATATATATATATATATATATATATATATATATATATATATATATATATATATATATAAATATATATATATATATATATATATATATATATATATATATATATATATATATATATATATATGTCGTACCTAGTAGCCAGAACTCACTTCTCAGCCTACTATGCGAGGCCCGATTTGCCTAATAAGCCAAGTTTTCCTGAATTAATATATTTTCTCTAATTTTTTTCTTATGAAATGATAGAGCTACCCATTTCATTATGTATGAGGTGAATTTTTTTTTATTGGAGTTAAAATTAACGTAGATATATGACCGAACCTAACCAACCCTACCTAACCTAACCGATCTTTATAGGTTAGGTTAGGTTAGGTAGCCGAAAAAGTTAGGTTTGGTTAGGTTAGGTAGCCGAAAAAGTTAGGTTAGGTTAGGTTAGGTAGTCGAAAAACAATTAATTCATGAAACTTGGCTTATTAGGCAAATCGGGCCTTGCATAGTAGGCAGAGAAGTGCGTTCTGGCTACTAGGTACGACATATATATATATATATATATATATATATATATATATATATATATATATATATATATATATATATATATATATGTCGTACCTAGTAGCCAGAACTCACTTCTCAGCCTACTATTCAAGGCCAGATTTGCCTAGTAAGCCAAGTTTTCCTGAATTAATATATTTACTATAATTTTTTTCTTATAAAATGATAAAGCAACCCTTTTCTCTATGTATGAGGTCAATTTTATTTTATTGGAGTTAAAATTAACGTAGATATATGACCGAACCTAACCAACCCTACCTAACCTAACCTAACCTATATTTATAGGTAAGGTTAGGTTAGGTAGCCAAAAAAAGCTAGGTTAGGTTAGGTTAGGTAGGTTAGGTAGACGAAAAAACATTAATTCATGAAAACTTGGCTTATTAGGCAAATCGGGCCTTGAATAGTAGGCTGAGAAGTGCGTTCTGGCTATTAGGTACGACATATATATATATATATATATATATATATATATATATATATATATATATATATATATATATATATATATATATATATATATATATATATATATATATATATATATATATATATATATTAGTATATTTTGGTAGCAGTCTTTCCTGTAGACATATATTATTAAATATGACCGAAAAAGTAAGATTAATAATTCTAACACGAATTTTCTCAATCTTTCGGACATTACGCTTCACTGTTGGAGGTAAATCAAAAATCACTTCTCCAAAATTCATTTTTATTCCTAGTCTGACGCGACACGGGCGCGTTTCGTAAAACTTATTACATTTTCAAAGACTTCACAAATACACAACTGATTAGAACTTACGTCTCTCTGATATTATATCTACATTTGAGTGAGGTGGGAAGGGTGATGTGGCATTAACACAAGACAGAACAGGAGGGGATATTAATAGGGTATTAAAAGTATCAACACAAGACAGAACAGAAACAATGGGTATTGAATAGAAGTGTTTGTAGAAAGCCTATTGGTCCATATTTCTTGATGCTTCTATATTGGAGCGGAGTCTTGAGGTGGGTAGAATATAGTTGTGCAATAATTGGCTGTTGATTGCTGGTGTTGACTTCTTGATGTGTAGTGCCTCGCAAACGTCAATATATATATATATATATATATATATATATATATATATATATATATATATATATATATATATATATATATATATATATGAAATTAATGTGTATGTGTAGAAAAGGTACTACGAATCAGGCATCGGGAGACTTAATTAAGAATTGGTGGCTTGCTGGAGATAAACTGTTCATTATGTGAAACATATAGAAGAGAGAAGATTATTCCAAGTTGCTCGTGACATTACTTAGATATATGATAGATTGTTCTAATTAAATTATGCTAATTGTTAGGCTTGCTGAGAAGTAATTTTATAATTTATACCACAAATAAATTAGGAGCCTAGAGCTTGCTCATATATGCACACTCAGCCATGCCAATCATTGTAATAAGTTCACGGAGGAGCCACCTGTTCTCCCATCTCCCCACGTTACTCATCAACGTTACTCATCAACTTTACTCATCAACTTTACTCATCAACGTTACTCATCAGCGTTACTCATCAACTTTACTCATCAACTTTACTCATCAACGTTACTCATCAACGTTACTCATCAACTTTACTCATCAACTTTACTCATCAACGTTACTCATCAGCGTTACTCATCAGCAATAACGTAGAAGTCTCACAAAAATATCTGCTCAGTAAACATTTTCAAGAGAGGAATAATGATTCTTCACACATTTTATATATACAAATTTATTTACACTGTTCCAGCAATAAAGATAAGTATTAAAATAACAATAGCGATATTGTAGAGATTAATAAAGTAAGATAAGTTGGTTATAACCATAAACATCCTATACTAAGCAAGGTACCACTTTATTCTCCTCGGTGTATATATTATACATTAATTTACAGCACCTGTATTTATGTTTTTCCTGTAATCAATATCCAGGATAGGACTGTGTATATCCCTACAACTAATGGTCACCCAGTTCTTAATAAATATGTACACTACTTAATATTTAGCCCATATATGATTCATTTAAAATTTTAGAAGGAATAATTCTTCAAATCATACTTATTTATTCTATAAATTGTTTATGATCACAGCAATTATACATAATACAAATCTTATCTATTATCACTGTTCTGATAATGTTGTAGGATAATAAGTTATCACCTAACCACTGAAGTATATCCTAGCTGGAATGTTAATATATTAATAAATATTTCACTTTAGCATTTGTCCTGCACCATAAACAAGTCACTGCTCATTGAAGTAAATTTTATTGGCCATTCAACACCACCTGGATTACAAAGAACTCACGCCTCGAGTGACACATCTCTCAAGAGTGTCCAGCCACTGTGACGTATACACATCCTCGCATATGTCTAGACGTGAGGGACGCTGCAGCTGGCTGTATGTAGGGACGAGGAACAGGTCCTCACCTTCCTCCTCAATTCACACCAATATACAAAAACAATATTACCTGTTGATCCCAGACCAGTTCCAGTGAATGTTTGATTTCAAACCAGTTCTAGTTGTTAGGCTGAAGATCAGCGTTGTATTTCAACAGATGGTGATTAACCCTAGAGGCAAGTATTCCTCAACCACCAAACAGAGATTACGATCACTCGTTAACATGCTCACAACAGGTGGATGTGAAGAATGCAGCGTGTCATAAATTACCCTCGTAGCTCCCCGACGCCTGGTTGATGAATACAGAACAGCCAGAAAAAGGGGTCAACGTTGTTACATATCAACCACCGTCCCAGAAGCAGTAACGCACCACCACTTCCCTGGTCACACCTTCGACGTCTTGTTAGACCCACACAAATTCCTTCTTACCATGAGTGTCCTTGTGGTTCAGGAGGAGCGGGTCCTCCGCTGTTACTGATTCAGTTGAGATCGTTCCCGCTCAAAACCACGACTTGATCTGACTTACGGTGCTTTAAAACAGACAAAGACTCAGAGGGAGAGTGTGCAGAGCTCCTGGGGTTGAGTGCTCTCACTCTGTGATGTCAAACCACCAAGTTCAACCTTTGGTCCAATCTCAGTAAACCTTTCAGATATGTAATGTCACAAGTCATCTTCCATCGCCTCATGAGTGTGGATCACAGAGAGAAGGCATCAACATCTTATAAGGTAATCTCGTAAGATGAAAAAAATTATAAGGTAAACATGTTATAAGGTAAATTCTTATAAGGTAAAAATGATCATTCTGTAAATCAGAATTAAATTTCAACAATTACTTTGCAAATAAAACTCTGTAAATAATTCACTGAGACCTTCATGAAAACAAATGTTATATCAAAACTGTAATATTTAACAAATGTATTTTGCGTTTTAATGCATAACATATTAGCTAATTATACAATATTTATATGTGAAGAATATTTGTTAATAAGTTTAAGGTATTCACAAACCATTTAGATAATTTACAGGGAATCGAGCCCACAAAATTTCACCAATACAAATATGGCATTAGTTAATATTTACTAGATGATTAATGAGTGATTAATGATTCATAATGAAACTAAACTTAGCGAATGTGTTATGGATCTCATAACAAATAACTAACATGTTTCCTATCACTGAAATCTATACTCTGAAGTGCTACTAAGGCAAATTAAATCAATAATCCCACAAAACCAATAATAAATCAAATTGTATGAAAAATTTTAATGTTTTGAAAAATGTGAAATTTTCGCAACTTCTCACAAAGACATGTTGATATTTTGAAAAACTTTATTTTGTTCTTTTATGTTATAAATGAAGCAGCAAACATTGGTAAAGGTAAATAACATTATTTGTCTAATTTTTGGTAAAGTTCCTGATACTGTTCCACACTAAACATTGATAAGGAAGAAACAGTAAATTGTTATGCAAGGAGTTATCTTATATCTGACTAGAAGACGGTACATCCCCAGAAAGTCATTCTACTCACCCCAACTATTTTTGGGACCTCCAAAATTCATCTTATGCACAAATGATTGAGATACAAACATGAACAATACAATTTAATTCTCAAATGACGATGAAAATGTAAGACGAAGACTCAAATATGATAAAAAAGGAACCACAATAAACTCTATAAATGAAATGAAATTTCAGAGCTAAGATTCAGTGCTGACAATTGTAGCGTTACAAGGGTCAAAGGGAAGCACAGGAACCAGATACCATCGGCACATTATCGAGATTGGTAAAGAACTTTGTGAAAAAAGATGACGGAGTCAGGAACAGTAGAAATCTTAAACGAAAATCCCAGTACTTAGTTGACAGCAATATGGCAAATGTCGTAAACGAGTTTATGTATTGAAGTGTTAGTAAGAAAACCTTAATTAAATGTGATATGTTTATCAGAGTAAAACCCCGCTTCTCGATACTTATAGACTGAAAGTATACTTTTGGTCAGGACTAGACTCATGGTTAAGGTATACTGGCCTTATTCCTTAAGGTATAAAGTTTAATACCACATGTTAGGCACTTATATGACCGAACCTAACCAACCCTACCTAACCTAACCTAACCTATCTTAACCTAACCTAAACTAACATAACTAAATCAGTAATTTATGTTCTTAATATAATATAATAATAATATTAAAAATAAACCAGTAGGAAACAACGAAGATGTTGATTGATTTAGGTTGAACCTAAATCATAAAATAGGGAAGGGAAATAATCCCCGAAAAGTGCCACCTGCTTCTGGGTGTATATTCTCACACTAGTTCTCACACACTGTACTACACATGTACACATACTGGTTATCAGCAGGTTATCTTGAAGAGTGGTCTTAAGCCCAACACCAAGCAAACCGAAAGGTAAGTAATTATCAAGATGCCAAGCCGGGAAGGCTGTAGCACACACCCAGCCGGGAAGGCTGTAGCACACACCCAGCCGGGAAGACTGTAGCACACACCCAGCCGGGAAGACTGTAGCACACACCCAGCCGGGAAGACTGTAGCACCCACCCAGCCGGGAAGGCTGTAGCACACACCCAGCCGGGAAGGCTGTAGCACCCACCCAGCCGGGAAGACTGTAGCACACACCCAGCCGGGAAGACTGTAGCACACACCCAGCCGGGAAGGCTGTAGCACACACCCAGCCGGGAAGACTGTAGCACACACCCAGCCGGGAAGACTGTAGCACACACCCAGCCGGGAAGACTGTAGCACACACCCAGCCGGGAAGGCTGTAGCACACACCCAGCCGGGAAGACTGTAGCACACACCCAGCCGGGAAGACTGTAGCACCCACCCAGCCGGGAAGACTATGTAGCACCCACCCAGCCGGGAAGACTGTAGCACACACCCAGCCGGGAAGACTGTAGCACCCACCCAGCCGGGAAGACTATGTAGCACCCACCCAGCCGGGAAGACTGTAGCACACACCCAGCCGGGAAGACTGTAGTACACACCCAGCCGGGAAGACTGTAGCACACACCCAGCCGGGAAGACTGTAGCACACACCCAGCCGGGAAGACTGTAGTACACACCCAGCCGGGAAGACTGTAGCACCCACCCAGCCGGGAAGACTGTAGCACACACCCAGCCGGGAAGACTGTAGCACACACCCAGCCGGGAAGACTGTAGTACACACCCAGCCGGGAAGACTGTAGCACACACCCAGCCGGGAAGACTGTAGCACACACCCAGCCGGGAAGACTGTAGCACACACCCAGCCGGGAAGACTGTAGCACACACCCAGCCGGGAAGACTGTAGCACACACCCAGCCGGGAAGACTGTAGCACACACCCAGCCGGGAAGACTGTAGCACACACCCAGCCGGGAAGACTGTAGCACACACCCAGCCGGGAAGACTGTAGCACACACCAAGCCAAAAAACCTTGTTTTACCTTAGCTATAATTTTATCCATGTGAGACCTCACTTGGATCCCAGCATTGAACAGCCTGTTATACAATGAATGTAAACTATCTAGAGAGTACTAAGAGGTGGACTCTTGAAATATGTCTAGAATCTGAACAGAGATAATCTCATAGACGTTACTCTAGAAACTGTTTTTTTCACATTAAGAGAGTACTGATTCATAATTTATGCACAGTAGAAAGTCGTAAAGTGAAGGGAAACATGACTCAACTGTAAGAATGTATAAAATATTTCGGAAGTGCTTAACAATATCATCAAGGAAAAATAGTTTCGTCCTATTCATGAAATTTCCAGTTGAGATGAGCAAGAGGACTCACTGCCAGTTGCTGATGAACCATTATAAAAGAGTGTGAAATGGATGTATTTTTAATTACTTTTCTTATCTCTCGGTTTTTATTATCCACCGTTTATTGAAGGCGAAGTGATCTATTCCATGCCGTAATGCATGCTTTAATCCATGCCCTAATGCATGCCCGTAATCCATGCTTTAATCCATGCCCTGATGGGTGTCCTAATACGTACCCTCAAAATTCATTGATT